>NC_133789.1:81441-126416 GCF_003597395.2 Chelonoidis abingdonii
AGACGTTTTGGAGCGTGAGCTTTCGTGGGTGAATACCCACTGCGTCTGACGAAGTGGGTATTCACCCATGAAAGCTCACGCTCCAAAACATCTGCTAGTCTATAAGGTGCCACAGGATTCTCTGCTAATTTTAAAATGTGAACAATATATAAAACACATAGTGTATGTATAGAAATAGAATGCATGTCTCAAGGACTAATGATGAGCTTAAACAACATACATGTCAGACCAGATTTAAAATATTAACTGCACTGAAAGACATTATGGCACTCAAAAAAGGTAGGGAAGAAACTATACCTTAAAAAAAAATAAAGGCAAGAATTCAAAGTCAGAGTTATATCACTAATTTAGTTAACATGGGAGAGAAAAACAGAAGTTACTCAAACAAACCTTTTGTGGTTTTTTGAAGTTCTGGGTGGGAAAAAAATGCTGAAAAAACAAGCTGATTTTATTTTCTAATGATTATCTCCAGTGGGTCACATCTGATTTCCTTTTCCTCTTTTAGAACCTACTTCTGCTCCTACAGAAAGCCATGGGAATCTGTCATGAAATTAGGAGCAGGATAAGTCTTTTGTGCTGTTTCCAGGTTGTTTTGTGATTGGGGTTTTGGGCATCTTTTGAGAGTTTAATTTTCTTAAAGGCTGTAGTGATACAAGAGATATTTGTAGCCTGTTTACTAGAAGTGATACCATTTTCCCTAGAAATGTTTATGGTCGTGCCATGTGCAAGAAAAAAAAAGTGTAAAAAACTTAGGTTTGCTATACTATCTTAAAGACAAAGGTTGAATTTGGCCTTCAACTCTGATTTTCCAAAAACAGGGTTTTACAGATTTAAAAAGAGAGATGTTTCAGTATCCCTCTAGAATTCCAATGGAAACATTTTTTTTAAAAAATGAAGCCAAACAACTTTTGCATATTTTACAACTCAAAACACAGCACCTTTGTGCTAAGGACACAACATAAATGCAAAATTGACAAACAAAAATTCATAGTTTAAAGCTGGAAGGGACCACTATTGTAGACTGACCCTATGCACAACACTGAACCTCGAAGAACTTCTCCCCATAATTCCTGCATCAAGCCCATGTCTTGTGATAGACCCAGACCATAACTGAAATTGAGTCTGTTTTCATTGCCCGAGCAGAGATGAATTAAAAAGCTAAATAAAGTATTTACTTTAAAACTCACCAAGCTGTATGCAGAGGTGCACTGTTTGACTGCAGGTTACATGCTTTTCCTTCTTCCCTCTTGTTTGTCTGACTCACTCATTCCATCTTGTCTGAAATTGAGCTATAATTCCACCAACTGCTCCAGATAAGCAATTCCACTGATTCTACAAGGATGCAGGGTTCCACCAGGATCAGGGCCCCAGACTTCAACTCTTTTGAGGGAAGGGCCATGTCAGCCTATATTTGTACAGCGTCCAACATAGTGGGACCCTGACCTTGATTGGTGGCCTTTTGGGTGTTATCGTAAAATAAAAGCTAAAGTAAATTAATTGAGTTATTTCAATTTTAATCTACTGTAAGGTTTTGTTTTTATACAGGTAAATGGATTTTTGTTTTCAGTTTTGTTTTTCACTTGATGGTGTGTGTCCATTTAGTTTTGGAGGCATGAAAACCTAAGACTAAACAAAGGCAAGTCAGCATCCAACTTCTGCTAACTGCTACCCCATGTTTGATGTTCATGGTGCTGTTTCCACTCTTCCAGATACAACAAGGTCAAAGAAAAGTCATGAAAAAGAGGGAGTGGAATACAATTTTGTCTCTAAGCAATCATTTGAGATAGATGTACAGCATAACAAGTAGGTTTGTTTTAACATACTGAAATAGTGTGGCTACATTTTCAACATGTTGCTTGTCAAGATGTATAGTATATACATACCTAGTTTACTGTAATAATGAGATGGGACAATTTTTCCAGTAAACTCTTGTTTTCAGTTTGAGTATAGACTCTCTCAAAGCCTGACTGAAAGGCAAGTCAGGAACAGTAAAGGGTTGGAAAGAGGCGCAGGAGGCAGAATCCAACCTTGCTACCTAATTAGTGGCAGTCCCATTAACTACCTTTACTGCTATTTTCCGGTACATGTATGCTGGCAAGTTTTATTTATTTATTCATTGTAATCATCTTAGACTCTGAATTTGGGAATGTAAATGAGCTATTGGATTATCCAGTCCATTTCCTGTTAGTGCAAGGTTTTACTATAGAATTTAAATCCGCCCCCAGAAGCCTGAAAATTAAAATTTCTTTCCTGGCTAACTTTGTACTGTTCTCTGTGGAAAACATGAGGTTTTCCCCTTCTCTATTTTTAGAATTCAGCTGCAATTACCATGACAGTTTTCCTTTAGTTCCTTATTTGTCAGCCGCACTGATTATCACTGATGCCCTGGGGAAACTGTTGCTATTAAGCCCCAAGAAGGATCACAAAAACATGCAGAGTTTTGTAGGTGCCCTAAAAGAGTGGAGTTTTTTGTTGAAATTGTGATGGTAACAGATAGAAACCAAACCAGTGCATAGAGCTCAGTTTGCTTTCCCTATCATAAACTAATAGTTTCAAGGTAGGTCAGATTTTGGTCCTACACAGCTTGGATGTGGTTTTCTGCAATGTTTGTAACATTTCCATCTTCCTTTGAGAACATCCAAATAAGGATACATATTCCAAGAGATTTTTCTTTTAGGATGTTCCAGTTGCTCAATATACTCCACAGGGCCCATGCTTATTTAGTGGTACTTCTGTATTTGTTACAGTGATTTTGTGCAAGAGAAAGGGGTTGACTTGTAATTAAGCCAGGGAAGCTGGGTTCTGTTAAGACTTTTGTGACCCTTGGCAAGTCACTTAACTTCCCTTTGCCTGAGCTTTCTCCATGGAGAGAGGGGATGTACATGTTAATTCCTTCAAAATCCTAAAGCATATTGAGAGCCTCAAATGGAAGAAGATTTCTGATTGCATTGTCTCAGTTTTCTGAATGCCAGACACTAGTTTTGTAAAGGGAGATACCCATAGGTGCTGGAACTAGGGTGCTGCTGCACCCCTGGCTTGAAGTGATTTCCATCATATACAGGGTTTACAGGTTGATTCAATGGCTCTCAGCATCCCCACTATACAAATTGTTACAACATCCCTGAAGACAACTTTTCATGGCTCCCTGGAACTAACAAATGTAACCTGTTTGGGGGGAAACAGTGGTCAAAGTTCTTCAGTTTCCTTTTCTTTGTGGCATATATTCATGAAGTATAAATACCTTAACTTTTTAGATTTGTTGAACATGGAGAATACAAAGAGAATCTGTATGGAACAAGCCTCGAGGCAATCCAATCTGTTATGGCCAAAAATAAAGTTTGTTTGGTGGACGTGGTACCCGAAGTAAGTATAGCTGTTTTTATAAAGTCATCTGATTCCAGGGGGGCATGGCAGCAGCGGTCAGAAATAAAATAAGCATGCTGCTGTAGCCAGCCACCTCAGTAAGTTAAAATGTTTGTGGCACAAAATCAAGGAAAGAAATTGTTGCAAATAACTAGTTTTGCCCCTTCCTCTGTTTGTGACCCAAACTATATTTTTCCATCTCTTATTTTTAGGTAGTCAGCAAACATGTTAGTTGAAGAAACTCAGCCTCTGAGCTGTTTTGCAAATTTTTCACTTTTCATTATCAAGGGCCTTAGCCAACTCCTTTTGAAATCTGTTGACTTCAGATAGCAGGATCAAGTGCTATTTGCAGTATGTGATTGGCCAGAGTCAGGTATTATTCCTGCTCTCTGATTGGATGACAAACTTTTAAAACAGAATAAAAACCTAACAATGAGAATAGTGATTAAAGGATGATAGAAAATACCCTTGTTTGTAGGCAAATTATGGGTTTCCCTATGAAGAACTGGCATTCCCTAAACATTCATGTGAAGAAAAATGGTGGTGTATAGCCATTCAGAATGTGAATGAATGTTCAGGGACATGGCTTTGCAGTATTTAGCCAGCTTTAAACATGGAAAATAGTCTGTTTCCCATGAGGAGAAGTAATAGAAGATGGAGTCTTTTCCTGTTGGGGTTACATATAGCCATGAGTAGGACAGAAAAAAACAGCATAATCTGATCTGCTTTGAAACTTGTTTGATCTGTTTATATTGCAAATCAAATTTAACACTAAAAAAGGCAAATATACTGTGTTCAAACAAACATGAACATTGTAAAAAAAGTTACTTGATGGAGCAAATAAAAAAAAAGTCCCAAAGCTTTGTAGATGAAAATGTATAATTCTTTTTTGAAATCTTTACTAGTGAACTATTTATTCCCTCTGCACAGATTTCAGCTGTCTGCATTGCATTATTAATTTACAAGCCATACGCAAGTATGGAAAACACAATATGGCTTTATGGTATCTTATATTTTACACCCTGTTCAATCTCTCAACTTTTTAAACTAAAGCAAGCCACTGTTTGATTAGTGTTCTCATACTGAGTGCCAGCCCAAGAATTGTGTCTGGTGGGAGAGAGGAGGTAAAGGTGGGGCATGTGTGTAGTCTCTCACACACAAAAAAAAAAACCCAAAAAAACCCCACCAAACCAACCAACCAACCAAAAATAACCCACATATTTGGGCTGCCTTCAGGTTAGCTAAGCAGAGGAAAAACCCAAAAAACATTTTCCTTCAGGTAAGAACAATTGTAAAGCCTTGCTTTGAACACTTGGGTTATTCCAACATTGCTCTGTTTTCAAACCTGAGACTTGGCTTAGCCTGTGTGAAGCTCTTGTTTCAAACAGTCCTACATTAAATGTGCACTAGAAAACTTTCAGTGTTCATGAACAGTGTCCATATGGGCCAGTTAGTAGGCAACATGCTGACATAGATCAGAATTTACACCCCAGCTAATGTGGACTAAGGCACCATGTAGACTGGGTCTAAATTTGAAGCTTTCCCTTTCCAACATACCTGCTAAGGACATAATCAGGTACCAGACTCCTCTTTTCTTAGTTTAAAAATAAAATAAAAATTGCATCCGTTTGTCTCTGAGATCCTATGCACATTAATTAGATGCTACCTTGCACCTTATCCATATCTGAGAGGATATTGCAGCTGTTCCTGTTTTCAGAACTTGGAACTTGTAAGGTTCCTCACCTAAGATTTTTGGAGACTAAGAATTGCCTAGTGGTAAAGGCACAAGAATAGGATTTGAAAGATCTAGGTTATATTCCTGGCAGTGCACTAACTTCCAGTGTACTCTTAGGCAAATCATTAGTGCCCTTAATCATCTCTCTCATGTGGGTGGTGTAAGAAGGATTTTTATTACCCTTATTTCAAAGATGGAGAAACTGAGGCTTAGTCTACACTTGGGGGTGGGGGGGGGAGGAAAAAAATCTAAGTTATGCAACTTTAGCTACATGAATAACATAGCTGAAGTCGACTTACTTAGACCTACTCACTGTGGTGTCTTCACTACGGTGAGTTGACTGTTGCCGCTCCCCCATCGACTCCGCCTGTGCATCTCATGGCGCTGGAGTACACGAGTTGATGGGAGAGCGCTTGGGGGTTGATTTATTGCATCTAGTCTAGATGCGATAAATCGACCCTCGGTGGATCAGCGACTGATCCAGCGGTAGTGTAGACATACCCTGAGACACTACCTCATTAATGTTTGTAAAGGGCTTTGGGATCTTCAGATGGAAGGCTGTGTATTAGGGCATTACTACAATAGAACTCTCATCTCACCAGTGCCATAGAAGCACCAATTTCCTGTTACATAGTATAGCTGCTGCAGCATCAGGTGCCAGCAGGTTAACCTTACATTTCTCCAATTTAATTAATCCACAAAGAATTGTGATATTGGGGGTCTCAGATAGCAGGCAGCTGGAACAGACATTTTTTGTCATTATATGCATCTAGTTCATGCACTCTCTAAACACCATATGCCTTTCTGTAGGTTGAGCTATGCTTAAACTCCAGGGCTGGCTCCAGGTTTTTTGCTGATCTAAGTGCAAAAAAAAAAAAGAAAAAGAAAAAGAAAAAAGGCAGAGGGGGGGGGGAAGAGTGCTGCCACTGAAGCAAACACCCCCCCCCCCAAAATGGGGTGCTGCCACCGGAGGGGGGGTGGGAGGGAAAGGCCTGCTGCCCCTTGAAAAGTGCTGCCTCAAGCACATCCTTGGAACGCTGGTGCCTAGAGCTGGCCCTGTTAAACACCAGCCTCCTCAGTTTTACAACTTGTCCCTGTGTGATGGCTTATAAAAAAAAACAAAAAAAAAACATCAAAGTTAATAGAAAAACAAACTCAAATACTGATGACAGCTGTAAGAGTGTATCCTGGGTTGAATATACTGTGGAGGTCACAGAAAGGTGTAAATGAAGAATTGTGCTGTGTCTTTTCCTCATATTTTGTCCTCTTTATGGAAAAAGGTTTCTGCTGGATTGTTCCTAAGCAAAGTAAATATCTTTGACTTCTCCTAGGATGAATAATGCTATTTACAGTCCCTGGTTAATTGCTCTACAGAAAGCAATGATGCTTGCCTGTCTTGTGAATCTAGCAGCTGGTCCAAGTGCTGGCTCAGCAGAACTGAACTATTGACTGTGCTGAGCCTTGCTGAACAAAAAGCAAACTGTGCCCTAAAAGCCCCAGTGTATTACATAGTTATTGCTTCCTATTAAGGACCTTGCCCTTGCAAGGTGAGAGTTGCAAACACATCCTCCTTTCCTGTGTAAGCCCACATGGAACTTTTCCCACCATAAACAGGCTCTGCATTCTCAGTCCTTCTGGTCACACAAAAAAGTGAGACCCTATCTGTAACTGTCACTGAGTACTTACTCCTCTCTTATGCTAGTGATTGGCCCAGGCCACATGTCTGGGATTAGGAAATAACTTTAAATACTCTTGTCAAAGCAAGTAGAGTTCAGTTTCTTGGGTTTTGTTCCATTTTTATTAAAGGAAAGGAAGGATAATTTGGCCTAATGGGCAAGTTATACCCTTTTCTCTTGATATCGCCTTCCCCTTTCTGTAAATATAATGCACAGCAAGATCTGTGTGCAATGACGCTGACATTTTATTTGTCTCCTTTTTTTAAGAATTAGATATAATGCTCAGACTTACAGTATTTTACAGAGTTTCAAATGAGAAATTTACAGTTGAAATTACTAAGAACAGTTGGAACAGATAATTGAAGTTTCATACATTAATTTATCATGTAAAAATTTTCCTTAACATACATAAAAAGCTCATGTATATTTTTACTCACAGGCAGTAAAGCACCTGAGAACACCAGAGTTTAAACCATATGTTATATTTGTGAAGCCTCTTGTTCCAGAAAAGAAAAAAAATGCACCATCTCCAACTTCAGAAGAAATCTCAGTCCCACTTGTAAGTATTTTAACCTCAGTTCTTAAGATACTGAAGAAACTATTTGGAATATTTTTTCGTAAGAGAAACCTGTTCCTCCAGCTGAGTGAGATAACATAACTGGCTCTAGTCTCATGATGGGAAGTCAGGTTGAGAGTTCTAAGTAGCTACATTAATGTGGCAATTCCCTGGGAACTGTTTTTGCCTTCGTCGGCTATGTCTCCTTGCTGATTGTTCAGTATGGACAGCAAAGCATCCTCCTACAGGACATGCATGAGATGTTCTTCAAGATAATGATATCCAACAAAACTCTGATTTGAGATTCAGTTTTTATAAGCTGCTACAGTTTTCAGAGCCCCCATGCTAAGGTGAATACGACTACCATTACTTTAGCTGCTATACTTTCATCCCATATATTAGTTGACTTAATTTTCCTGAAGCATGTTTTGCCTTTTCATACTACAAGTGTCTTCATGCTGCATTACTTTTCCTCAAACACAAGTAAAACAATAAACACAGTCGCTGACATAGTTGTTTCACTGAGTATTAGAGATATGAAATAAGCTACCCCCGGAGGCAGTTGTAGGAGAAAGTTGAATGTTTCTTGAAATCATTTAGGATTTGTTTCTGCAGTATGAAGAAGGAGTAGGCAGATAATCCAAGAAAAGTAAGCAAATTATTCAAGGTGATCATGTTTCTTGCACTTTTTTCTAGAGAAGGTTTGGCATAGAATGGGAGGCATAAAACATACAATTAGCAGACAACTTGTATCTGGGCGAGGCAGAAATCTGCTGGAGAGTCACTAGCAATCCTGTTTGTTTTGGTCCGCAGGTATAGTTTCTTCTTAGGAAGATTGTACTTTGTGTTTGGCTCTTACCATGTAAATCTTCTTGGGGATGGGGGTGTGGGGTTTGAGAAACAGGCTTGTTTTCAATTTAACACCCACCATGACTTGAACAGAGTTAGAACTTCAGAGAGAGATTCTGCCCCCTAAAATCTAACCGTGTCAGGAATGGAGGAGCAGGAGTAAGAATCTACTCTTTGTAGTCGTACAAAATAATTCTAGTTCACACCAGTGGAAACAACTAGTGTAGTCAGATTAGTTAATAACCTTGTTATTCTGCCACTGGCCAGCCTCCATGAGTACCCAGGCCACTTTTGCCTCATAACTGCAGAGTGAAGCCCAAGCTGATTAGGCTGTCCTTACATAACAAGCAGTTTAATCTTGCAAGGAAGAGGAAACTAAGCTGGTTGGTATTATCTCTTTAGAGAAATACCAACTCATTGTTCATTTATTTTGGTAATAAAGTGTGTGAGTTCACATGCACACTGCCTGTGGGATCCTGCAACATTTCCAGTGAAGCGTTCAGTGTTGTTGGGCTTGGACACATCTGTTCCACTGTCATTGTTTTACTTTTGGAGGGAGTATGGTTAGCACCTGAGTTTGACTAAGTGCGCTTTTGTTACTTTGAGTGCAATGCCATTTTACTTTTGTAACCATTTCAAAATCCCTCACTCACTCCTTCTATCCCTGAGGCCATATCACTCCTAGCATTAGCACCTTGCTCATCAAACTTGATAACAAGAATTCATTTTATCCTTTCACATTGGCAATAGCTTTTTTGTTTTATTTCCTTTCAAAGTAGTTGACAGAAGCTTGGGGAGGATACAAGGAGGCTAAAAAAGTCATTAGAAGGATTGAATGACTATTGCAAGTTTAATATCTTCTCACATATTGGCCTGCAGGATGAAGAACAGCAGGACATTATTAATTCAGCAGCATTTATCGAAGAGCAGTATGGCCATTTAATTGACACTGTGCTGCTGAAAGAAGACCTCCAGAGTGCCTATAATCAATTGAAAATTCTGCTAGAGAAGCTGAAGGAGGACTCATTTTGGGTGCCAGTGAGTTGGGTTAGATCATAACCTGCTCTCACATGTCAAAAGAAAAGCCTGTATAAAATGTGTTGTAAATATAAGGATTATATGAGGGAAAATGTCAGCTGCACTCCAAAACCGCCAGCTTGTCTAGCAAGTAACATGAAAATGTCATATCAGTTAAACTAGACAGACCCATCAGTCAGACGCTGACATGGGGTACCTGAACCACAGTTTTTAGTAGTGTCATTTAAAATGTTGAGTGCTCAGTGTAGATTGATTGGTAAAAATTTAGTGATTTTTAAGCTTTGTAAATACTTTGTGATGTAGAGTGAAACTTCACCTACTGTCTAAGGTTCCATCCTGCCAATGGGTATGGAAACAAGTATCTTAACTCAGACAAATGGTCCAAGAGTATGTAAGGGACAAAGCAGGCCTTGGAGATTAAATCTACATGGCTGCAAGATTTTTCCAAATACTTCAGGAAGTTTGGATATACTGAATTTTTTAGTGTATAGATAAAATGCAGATATATTAGGATTTTGGAAATCAATGACAGTTCATAATTCGCTAAATCTGCTATTGATAAATAGTACATTATGTATGTAGAAGTAACCGCTTTCCATTTGCCTGCCACTTATGATCTTTCCTATACATCAAATCCTTTAGCAATGGCTCCAAATGTAAGCCCATACTTATTTTTGTCTTAACAATATGAAGTTATTGTTAAGCAAAATCACTGAGACTGCCCACAGAAAATATTGTAACAGCATTTCATATAAAGTCACAGCTTTTCTGTAATGGAATCCGCTCCCCATTATGTGCTCTTCATGCCAAGCATAGTGTTGCAGCTCCCATACCAGGATAGCATCTCCTGCACTGGGTGCTGTGACAGTCTCTGTCAGGTACTTTGCCCTCTGGCTGGGTCACAACCTTTTAATCCACCCTTCCTGGGTCATAGTTGTCCAAACTAGGCTTCAAAACTGTTTTTAACAGAATCAAACTTTCTACCGTCTCTGGTGCTCTTCTTCAACCAGTTTCTTCCCCAGTTACTCAGAGTCCCTCCCAGGCCACTCTCTGCCTAGAGAGCTTTCCTCAGTCAGGGCTCTGCAGGAACCATCTTGCTCCTTGCCATCTCTTTCCCCACTTGGATCCCTTCAGGGCTTAAACCTGGGTCCTTTTATACAGCAATCACCTCATTCTTCTCAGGTGAAGCCCGTTCTGTACTCAGGGCTGGATTACCCCCGAGCTCTCCAGCCCACACAGCAAGCCACCCTGTTACATTTCCACTCCAAAAAAACAATAAGTAAAATGTTTCTCTTGTCTAGATTCAAAACAGTGTTCAATCACATTATTCATTCAGGGTCTAATATTGACCCTAATCTACTGAAAACTCCAGTGACTCTGTGTGGTTACTAGACCCCCGCCCCCATTCATGTGATCTTTCTATTATGTAAAGAGACCATGCATCTCAGTTTTTTTTAATGAAGTCCTTGGAACTTCTTATGGAACACATGAAATTTCCAGTTTTTCTTTTCATCTATCAAAATGTTCAGGTTTTTAATAACTACAGAATGTTTGTCCAAGATCAGTTCCACTCTTAAAGTGTTTTGTACACTGTTTCATTCTGATCAAGAAGTGAGCAGGTGCTTTGTGACAATCATTGGGCAGGGTCAGTGCTTGTCTTATGACCACATTGCAACCCAAGTCTAAGACAGAATCAGTCTGGTCAGTGCAAACCCCCTGCTCTGGCCACAGGAGAAAGTCCTGGTGGTTCTTCTGCTCCCTCCTTGCTATTGTCATTGGAAGGAAGGGGTGGCACTCAACTCTTCTGTGATTTTTCTGACCCAGGTAGCATAGAGCTATGAAAAGTGAGTCAATGCCAAGAAATTCAGTTTTTTCCTGACCTTAAGGTTACCACAAAAAACATTTGGGTTTTGATTTTGAAAATATGATCTGCTTAGCCATATGGTAAAGGGGAGAGCACTGTGATCAAATAAGTCTTGGCACAGAAGTTGATTGATTGACCAATTACTACAAGCGTATATTATTGCAAGTATCGAGTTTCTCACATAAGTCAACAAGTCTGTGGTAAAACAAATGAACCCCAGTAACATTATGGAGACCTCAATGAATTATAGAGTGGAGGAGAATTTCTAGTGCTGTGACTCTGAGGAGATGGGTCATTATTATATTTGAAAAGAGTCATATCACCTGGATGGAGTCAGGTATGCCTTATATGATCATAAGCAGGGCTTTCCACTATCCTTGCATGTTAAAGGTTCAGTCCATTCAGTGGAGCCCAGGCCGGAATTTGGCATATTAACATTTTATCGGGTCTTAATACCAGCTCACTAAATGCATAAACGTCTCTTGCGTCTTGTTTCTGTTGTAAATTTGAAACCAGCAGAAACTATGCTTCATGAAGAAATCCTGCTGTTTTCCATATTATTCATTTAGTACGTTATGTTTTATAGGGAAAAGTAAAATGACCTGCTAAAGGATCTTATAGTCTGGAGGTAGACCAAAAATACAAACTACCAACAGAAATATAGAACTACAATGTCTGAGACCAGTAAAGAAACAGAAATGAAAGTCCCCCTACTGGCCCCACCGTGCATACCACACAAAGAATGTTGTTAGACATGAGAATTACTGTTGCTCAAATCCATTTCCTGTCACTACAACTACTGAAACTCCCACAACTACATTTATATCCAGACCCATCTCAGTTCATGTACTTTAAGACTCCCTTTTGCTTCCAATAGTCAGTGACCCAGATTGCACGTATCCAGTTCCTGAAAATGTTAAAAAGTCTCTAAAAAGACACTACCCAGCATGAGCAACAATCATCTTCTTACTGATAATTTTACTTAGTAATAAAACTGAAGTTATGGTTGTGCATGATTTGGAGGCAGGGAGGCAGGCTTGGGTTTCCACATAGATGTGCCCCCATCCTATGTTCCCCTCCCCACCTTCCATCTCTGAATGGAAAAAATTATCATTTTTACATCTATAGGGAATGTATTACACTTATAAAAGCTATATAAATACTTAGCAGAGACAAGGGGACCTGGGACTGGATGAGCATGGAAAGGTAGCTGGGACCTATGTGGATATGCAGAAAATTCAGGCAAGGATTTGGGTGGGAGCCCTAGTACATGAGCCAAGAATCAGAACTGAGGTTGTCAGGTCCAGCTGACAAATCTCTCCCCTAGTGGACATACAGTCTCCATGGCCAAAGCAAGTTTTGTTTGAAGTCTGCTCCTCTCACTGTCCTCCTTACCTAGTTAGCTTCAACAGAAGGAGGGATAATGGAAGTCTTACAACAAAAATTTCCCCAGGAAACCAAGATTGTGAGTTGAATTTTCAAAAGTGACTATGAGGTACAAACAGCAGAGAATCCTGTGGCACCTTATAGACTAACAGACGTTTTGGAGTGTGAGCTTTCGTGGGTGAATACCCACTTCTTCAGACGCAGGTAGTGGAAATTTCCAGGGGCAGGTATATATATGCTAGCAAGCAAGCTAGAGATAACGAGGTTAGTAGGTTCAATCCCCATCAAGATCTGGACTAAACAAAGACTGTGAATGTTGCCAATTACAGAACCAGTTTCTCCTCCCTTGGTTTTCACACCTCTACTTGCTAGAACAGGGCCTCACCCTCCCTGATTGAACTAACCTCGTTATCTCTAGCTTGCTTGCTAGCAATTATACCTGCCCCTGGCAAATTTCCACTACCTGCGTTCTGAAGGGGTATTCACCCACGAAAGCTCACGCTCCAAAACGTCTGTTAGTCTATAAGGTGCCACAGGATTCTCTGCTGCTTTTACAGATCCAGACTAACACGGCTACCCCTCTGATACTATGAGGTACAAGTCCCCTTGAAAGTCAGTGGGAGTTGTGTGCCTAAATCACTTAGGCCAGAGCTATGCTAGAAAAGGTTTGCTGGTATAGCTAGAATGGCAAACTCTACTTGTATAGACAAAGCTTATACTAGGGAAAAGATGCTTCCTCCTCCCCCCAATCCCATGCCAGTATAACTGCATTTACATTAGAGTCTTGGCAATACAGACATTGCAAAAAGTGACAGTTCAAACTGACATTATACTGGCAAAAGTGTCTAATAGAGACCTAGCCTAAGGTGTAGAGGAAAACTCCACCTTGTACCCTCTTTGAGGAAGACACCTTCTCAGGCTGCTGGGCCTGCAGTGGCCTGCCAGCGAGAAGCTCTGGACTGCCAGATTGGTTCCTCTCTGAAAAACCACAAATGGTTTGCCAGAGAGAAACCGTGAATCCTCCATGCCAGGATCACAACCTCTGAGTGTCCAGCCGCTTTGCCTGCAAGTCTTTCGGCACTCTGCCTCACCCACCACGTCCCAGACGCGGCAGCTCACAGGCAGTGCTGCTGCATAAGCATAGCTGGTAGTTGAGGCACCCTCTCTATTTTATAATTTAAATTTTATAATTTAATATTTTATAATTTATAATTTAAGCTCACGCTCCAAAACGTCTGTTAGTCTATAAGGTGCCACAGGATTCTCTGCTATTTTATAATTGTTGAGCATAACTCTTTGAAAGCAATTTTAAACTGAAGAGCAAAATTTCACACCAAGTGACTTTGTGAGACTATCAGATGGAAAGATGGTGCCTTTGTGTAAAATAATCAATGCCTCTGTAGATTTATTGCAGATTACTAACAGCTTTAATAAATCCAGCTAGATATGATAAAATATATACTGTGTATCACCATGAACAAGGGTGTAGGTTAGATGAAACAGCCTTCTCTGTGCTGTAAAATAATATCATCAGAAATCTACTCAATGCAGGAATTACTATCAGAACACTTACAAAATGGTAGCAGTAAAAGTACAACATAGTTTCAGTTCGCTTTATTGTCCAGTAGATCCCAATAGAGGCAATAGTTGCTAAAAGAACCAAGACAAATGGAAATGTGCAGATTTTGTAAAATATTTAAAATTACAATAACTGAAAACATTTCATGGTCTAAATTGGTATCAAACACCGAGCTACAATGTCTTCTGCAGTGTGGTTCCTGTAATAAATGATCTTTGCCTCCATTTCTATCCTGTGCAGGCATCAAACCCTGTAGTTAAACACAATTGCCTTTTTATTAATTTGGGAGAATTGTGATGTGAGTTTTTTAGGTGCAGTTTTATTTGTAAATTCAAAATAAATTATGGCAAAAGTAGACATGTATGTGGTGAAGATTTTAGGGCTGGAGTGGGGAGTTGCACTTTTATAGGAAAACTGCATTCATTCAATGCTCCATTTTATTTTACAATCCTAAGAAAACATCAGCCAGTTGTAATATGTATCCTTAACAGGCCATCAGACTTTCAAGATGTGCTAAGTGTCTGCTGTATTATCCATGCCTGGTGTAATCTCCTGCAATTAGGAAAGAAAAGGGAGGGAGGGGAATTGAAAAAAAATCAGTTCCTAATGGAATTGCAACTCAAAGTCTTGACTCCATGAGGAGTTATGCCTGAGGCTCCAATTCAGCACAGTACATTAGCACATTGACTTCAGCAAAACCTAAACGTGTTCATATATTTTGTTGAATCAGGGCCCAAGTGTGAGGTCTACAGATTGGGCATCCTGGGACATAGAATCATAGAATCATAGACTTTAAGGTCATTAAAAGGATAAAGAAATTATTTGTGAATCTCTCAGATTTTACAAACATTTTAGGACATTTATTTAATCTTTTTGCCAATTTTGTCCTTTGGCAAACACCAATTTCGTCCTTTTTGCATTTTGAGTGCATTATGAAATGAAATTTTGCCTCATCTTGCCAGTGCCCCTTGTTTACTCACCAGCCCCATGATGTCAATCATTATATAAAGGCCAAATTCTGCCCCTAATAAACCAGCTATTCACCAACTAACCTAATTTAAAATTTCATTTACTATTTAGAGCGCAAGCATTTCTGCACCAACCAGGACCTGTGGAGAGGGGGTGCAGGGAACTGAATGATGATAGGCAGGGTCCCAACTGAATGGGTCCACTGGGGAGTTGGGAGGTGTTTGTACTGGCACCAGCTGAGGGGCTTGTAGGGGAAAGATTTCAGCTGGCTGGAATAGGAGCAAATGGAAGAAGGTGGCAATGTCCAGGCTTCAAACACATTGCTGGAACAAATTCCAGCTGGAGTGGTGGTTTGCGGGCCTTGTAGGACCAGTTGAGAGAAGAAAGGATTGTGAATCTCTCTCACTCTGTCTCTCACACACACACACCCTTTCCCCATCCATACAGACATCAGTTATTTCAGTAGATGCCATGTTTAAATGCAAGCTTCCAGGTCCCTCAACAGTCCTGCATTTCATGGGTGGGTAGGCACCTGGCAGGATTTGGACCAGTCTCTCCTAGGTATTATGTACATGCACTGACTGCAGGACGGGTAAAATACACACAAATCAGGCCACATCACTAACACCACTATGTGACAGCAACATACAGTTTTAGAAAATAGATAAAGCCAAGACACAACTGTATACCTAGCTATCCCGAGAAGCAATGAGATACCGCGTGGTATTCCGGATATAGTGCCGTGAATTCTGCCAAGGAGAAGGAAAGAGTATAGATTTGTCAGTGACACTGATTATCTATTAAAGTGAATATTAGGATTTTAATTAAAACAAGTACACTGTCTGATCATGATGCTTTTTTTCCCCTTTAAACACTTCTGCATCCTGTTTCTTCAGTACTTACGTTTCTGCAGTGCAGTGATGAGTTATTAATGGGCTTAATCTAGTCTCTTGTGGATTGCTCATCCATGGTTTCTGTTTTATTAGTAGTTAGTGTAAATGCCTGAGGCCAAAAGTAGACCCGGATTTTGGATTCTTCTGATTTGGACATCTCAGCATGAGGTATCTTGGGTCTAATTTTCACATGTGCTGTCTCCCATAATTCTAGTTAAAGCCATGGGGAGCTGAAGGTGCTCGAGTTGGGCATCGAATAGCAGAAGCCACTTTTGAAAATGTAGCATTTTTAATCCTGATTAAAGCATGTGTTTCTGAGCTACCAAAAATGTGCCACACCTCTCACGAAACAAGGAAAGACATAGACCCTACTACAGAAAGCCCACATTCTAAATCATGTATTTTACTTAATTCCTGCCTAAAACCTTGATACAGAATTCTGTTAGTCTTCTAAATTTCCTAGAGCTGAAGTACCAGAAGACTAAGGGTATCTGGAAACCCAGGTCTTGCTTAACCCTTTTGACAGTAATGCAGCATACAGGAGGGTGTAATGGGCCTCTGAATCATCTTCAGTAACTGAGGTATCCCAAATGGGCTCAGCAACTTCATTTTAAAATGAGAGACAGAGACATGACAATTAGTCTGTAAACTAAATAGCCTTCCTTCAACAATGAGCTGCAGCTGTTCCATAACTTTGTTTCCTTCTCTGTAGGGAATTTTGTGGCATTGTGATTTTTACTGCATGCATAAGCAGTGACTTAAGGGAGACAGTTAATTCTGTGACAGAGAAATTGGGGTTAGCAACTTTTTACAATTAGGGGAGAGGACTATGCTTTCAAAGCAGTGTGTGGGAGAAAATACATATACAAACCCAATTCACTAATAACAGGGCTTATACACTCTTCTCCCACACTCTGCTTAAGAATTTACCCCAGGTTCTCAAATTCTTCCAATGCTGAAAAAAATTAATTAACTGAAAGTCAGGAGTTGCTTTGACTGAAAAATATAAAGTCTTAGTTCCACTCTGGAGAGTGGCACATAGATTATGCCCCAAAGAATGGAATTGTGCCTATAACCTGCTGTCTGGGCTCAGAACATCCCTCAGGTAAATCATGTTTCAGGTGTTGCTAAGACTGCAACATGAGGCAGCTCTTCTTCCTCTTACGATATGATGCAGGAAGCAGATGGAGTCCTTGGAAAATTCTTGCAGAATGGAGGAGCTATGAGGAGAGAACTAGCATAGATACATGCACCTGATTTTTTTATAACTTTCTTTTCATTGTCTCCATCCCATTGCAAACTGAATTAAACATCCTAATAAAAGGAACTGGTTGTGGGGAAAGTCAGTAATTTACAGCCTGCCGGTGTGAACACAACATGAGCCTCTAACACAGGGATTCTCAAACTGGGGTTTGGGACCCCTCAGGGGGTCGTGAGCTGTCAGCCTCCACCCCAAACCCTGCTTTGCCTCCAGCATTTATAATGGAGTTAAATATATAAAAATATTTTTAATTTATAAGGGAGGGAGTCACACTCAGCAGTACAAAAGTCTGAGAATCACTGCTCTAACAGACCATAAGGAACCATAAAGTTAGAGAAATTTCCAGTTTAGACTCCAGTGACTTTACAAAGTTTCAGTGAGAAATCAGTCGCTGCTGTCAGTCAAATTAGGGACCCTGGCCAGAAATTAAGGCTCAGGGTATGGCTACACTCACACTTTACAGCGCTGCAACTTTCGTGCTCAGGGGTATGAAAAAACACGCCCCTGAGAGCTGCAAGATACAGCGCTGTAAAGCGTCAGTGTAATCAGGGCGGGCTGCACGCTACACCCGTAGAGGATGTGGTTTACATGCAGCGCTGGGAGAGCTCTCTCCCAGCGCTGCCGCTCCGACTACACACTCACTTCAAAGCACTGCCGCGGCAGCGCTTTGAAATTCCAAGTGTAGCCATACCCTCAGACTCTTCTTTCAGTGATTTTGTCACTTATTGCAGTTTGTAGCTAACTAGAAAAAGCCAGAGCCTAAAATCTTGTTCAGCCACAAATAGATTTTATATCTGAAATCATGCATGTGATGTGATAGACCCAGGCCACTTGGGAACAGCGGAGTAGTCGAAGGGAGATATACTGGTCACTGAAAAAGCAGTTTTCTGTTCCCTGAGTGACCAGATCAGGGGCTGCTCCAGGCTAATGAGAACACCTGACTCCAATTAACCTGTATGAGTCAGGTGAGGCTGTTAAGCACCTTTAAGGCCCCTCTGATGCTATAAAAGGGCTCCCTCCAATCAGACCAAAGGGAGCCAGAGGAGAAGTGCATGTGAGGAACTGGGAACAAGAGGTGTGCAAGAAGCTGAGAGTGAGTAGGCATACGCTGGAGGACTGAGAAGTACAAGTGTTATCAGACATCAGGTGGTGAGAACAAAGAAGGTGTTGGTAGGAGGCCATGGGGAAGTAGCCCAGGGAGTTGTAGCTCTCATTCAGCTGCTACAAGAGGCGCTCTAGACAGCTGCAATCCACAGGGCCTTGGGCTGCAACCTGGAGTAGAGGGAGGGCCCTGTGGACTCAAGAAAAGAGATCTTGGTGTCATTGTGGCTAGTTCTCTGAAAACATCCACTCAATGTGCAGCAGCAGTCAGAAAAGTGAACAAAATGCTGGGAATAATTAAGAAAGGGATAGATAATAGGACAGAAAATATGTTGCCTCTTTATAAATTCATACACCCACATCTTGAATACTGTGTGCAGATGTGGTTGCTGCATCTCAAAAAAGATATATTGGAATTGGAAAAGGTTCAAAAAAAGGGCAACAAAAATGATTAGGGCTTCCATATGAGGAGAGATTAATAAGATTGGGACTTTTCATTTTAGAAAAGAGATGGCTATGGGGAGAGATGATTGAGATCTATAAAATCATAACTGGTATAGAGCAAGTAGATAAGGAAGTGTTGTTTACTACTTCTCATAACACAAGAACTAGGGGTCACCAAATGAAATTAATAGGCAGCAAGTTTAAAACAAATAAAAGGAAGTCTGTCTTCACACAGTACACAGTCAACCTGTGAAAATCCTTGCCAGAGGATGTGAAGAACAAGACCATAACAAAGTTAAAAAAAGAACTAGATAAATTCCTGGAGGACAGGTTCATCTATGGTTATTAGCCAGGATGGGCAGGGATGGTGTCCCTAGTCTCTGTTTGCCAGAAGCTGGAAATGACCAACAGGGAATGGATCACTTGATGATTACCTGTTCTGTTCATTCCCTCTGGGGCACTGGCCACTGTCAAAAGACAGGACACTGGGCTGGATGGACCCTTGGTCTGACCCAGTAGGGCCATTCTTATGTTCTAGATACACACATCCAATGTAAGACTGTTTTAGTTTGCTTTAATAAAGGATGTATATGCCCAGAACTACAGGATCTAGAGAAACTAGCCAACAGCTGAGCGTGCACATTTTGGTTTGGAAAACTTAGATCAGCCAATTCATCTCCTGAGCCTAGTTTAGTCTGACTATAGTTGCAAACTGTTTCCAGGAATAAAATGATTATACATGCCTGCCAATCAATCTCAGACTTCCTACGATCATATGTAGGTTTAGGGTCACCAAGTCGCTTCAAAATCCCCTGATTTTCAACAGTGATCCTCACCATCTCCCTGTTCTGCTTCTCCCTATTTGAGCTGCAAAAAACAAATGTGAATGAAAACCTTATTTGTAAAGCCATAGAATTCTCAGAATCTTTGTGCTGAGTGGCTGACACTAATGAGGCATGAGCTGATGGTAACAGGTGGCATATACTCAGTCAAAATAATCTTATCTGTCCTCTACTAAGGGGCATAACTGATGTATTTCGCTGAGTCTGCTTACTGATGATTAACTCTAGTCCACAGCTCTCCAATAAAGGCACAATATCAGATCCTGCCTAAAACCCAGAGTTGTGAAATCATATTTTTTGGCATAAGTGCCCCCTCCAGGCTGATTTCTAGATTATTGTTGGTTACTTTGCAGCACCCCAAACTGTAGCAGGTGTTTCCCAGTGCATATGTAGAGCCCTGCCCCAAACAGCTTACACTATATCACACGTGCTGCAGGAAAGAAGCAACAGAACAGAAATGAAGGGTGTAGACAGGAAGACGGTAATAAAATGCTGCTGCTAGACATGTGCACCACATGAGTGGAATCTTGTCTATAGTTTTAAATATACAAAAAGAAAATACATATTTTGGTCAGCTCACTTCAGATGGGTGTCCTAGTAGGACTAGATTATAAGGAGGGGCATGAACGTGGCTTGGGTAGTGATATATTGTTAAATCAATTTGAGAGGGCATTCCATGATCGGGGAGGGCAGCATGGAAAAGGGCTGACATGTTTGAGGGAGAATGAGTGTACTGCATATCTGTCATGACTTGACTATGGGGCAGCCATGCCTAGAGGTTAGAACAAGAGTCAGACACCAAGCAGCGGGCCAGGTCAGGTTAGCAGGTGATCAGAGGCAGAGACAGTGCTGAAGGGCTGACTGAGCCAGCAGGAGTAGGCAGGGTCAGGTTACCAGCAGATCAGAGTCACTGGATGATGGGTTGGAATATACTGCCCCCCCTCCACAACAGTATCAGGGTTGGAAGTGCAGAGTGGGTGAGGGCTCATGAAAGACAAGGTTTGATAAGTAGGGAGGGACAGAGCTATGCAGGGCTCTGAAGGTGAGGAAAACTTTTTGTGGAACAAGAGCAGACAGTCGAAGGATGCGGGGGGTGGAGGCTGATATGGGCTGAGAGAAAGGCCAGCTTACTGGACACGTTTTGCATGGACTGGAGGGGGTGATATGGATGCCAGGGTGGCCAGAGAAGAGAGAGTTGCTTCATCCAGACAGCTGATGATGAGGGCCTGGGTGCAAGCTCTTGCTGGGAGAGCAGGTGAGTTGAGTTGGAGAGTGCACAGAGAAAAGTAGAGCAGGCCAAGGCCAGAGCCCTGCAGACTCCAGGCAGAGAGTGGGTAAGGTGAGGAGACCCCGCCCCCCCCAAAGGAAAGACAGTCAGAGAGGCAGGAGGACAGTGCTGCAAAGGCATGCATGCCTGTGTGTGTGTAGGAGATGAATGGCAGCATCAAAAGCCATGGGGGGGGGGGGTCAAGGAGCATGAGCATACAGTTGAGGCCCATGGAGTGGAGCAGAGAGCAGTTACTGCCTTGTCCCATTCCCTCCCAGAAATGTGTAAAAGTGACTTTCATGGAGGGGTGCGGCACATGAGTGCTGCCCTACTGGTGCAACTCCAGCTGCTTCTGCCAAAAATGGCCCCTTTTAGGCCTCAGATGCTAACATGTCCCCAAAGGCACCAGTGCACCTTCTGAGAACAAAGGAGTGAACCTGAAAGGATGATAACTGAGATGGCTCTATCTTTTGTGAAGCATGAGTTCTTTGCAGCTGGACTGTCTCCTGTACGTTTTGCTATGCCCAGCACAATGGTGAATCTGATCCTGAGTGAAGTTTTGGGCTGCTCCTGTAATCCAAATAATACTATCTACCTCCTCTGAAAGTATTCATTCCAGCAATCCACCATCCCTGTCCCACGCTGAATGGTAGCTAACCTCTCTGCCAGCTGCTTGTTTTCTCTTTCGATTCTACCAATTGTCTTCTGGTCCTCCTGTGCAAGAGACCCAGTTTTGTGATACCACTCTCCTGCTTCAAATCCTTCCTCAAGAGGCACTTTATTGGATTAGTGTCCCATCAATCTCCACTCCCATAGTCCATTATCTGCCAGTCAGCCCCCCATGCCCACTCCTGTCATCCATCATGTCCGTAACTGCCATGCTCTTTGCTTGTCCATCACTGCTGCCTTCCCCACTGTTTCATCCAAATAAATATATGTATTTCAAAGAAACTAACAAGATATGCAGAGGCCAGGAGCATCTTTGATCCTTTTACTATGTTTCTGCATCCTCTCACTCTTCCCCACCGCCTTTCCTAGGTGTGAACCCTTGCTGTGCTACACCTAAAGTCAGTTTACTTATCTGAAGCACTGCCTGATTTTTATGGCACTGTGTAAAGCATGATGAATAAACCTCAGTTAGTACAGGAAAGAACTGAACGCGCATGGAAAGAAGAGTACCTGAATCTTGCTCATTTTAAAGTGATGGTGAGTTTGTGCACGTGGGGGTTTATTATCAACACGTGGTCTTGCTGGAGGAAAAAGACAAAATCAAAATGAACGTTATGCTATGACGAGTCTTCAAGAGCTGCTGACACCCTGCTTCCTTTCCCCAGTCTTTTGTTACTTAACAGAACATCATAAGAACATAAAACTGGCCATATTGGGTCAGACCAATGAACCATCTAGTCCAGTATCCTGTTTTCTGACAGTGGGCAAGTGCTTCAGAGGACATGAACGCTTCAGGTCGTCATCAATCGATCCATCCTGTCATCCACTCTCAACTTTTGGCAATAAGAAGCTAGGAACTCCCAGAGTATGAGGTTGCATCCCTGACCATCTTGGCTAATAGCCATTGATGGACCTGATGAACTTAGGGGCACACAGAGGACTTCCAGGGGATACATCAACTCATCTAGATATTTGCCTCATTTTACAATAGATTACATAAAAAGCACTAGCAAAGTCAGTACAAACTAAACTTTCATACAGACGATGATTTGTTTATACTGCGGTACATACCATACAATATTTACATTCCAATTGATTTATTTTATTATATGGTAAAAATGAGAACATACGCAATTGTTCAGTACTACTGGGCTGTGACACTGCTGTATTTTTATATCTGATTTTGTAAGCAAGTCGTTTTTAAGTGAGGTGAAACTTCGGGGTAAGCAAGACAAATCAGACTCCTGCAAGGGGTACAGTACTCTGGAAAGGTTGAGAATCACATTCTTTTTGAACCTCCATTATAGTTTGGCTTTCACAACATCCCCTGGCAACAAGTTCCACAGGTTGACCGTGCATTGTGTGAAGTACTTTTTTTTTTGTTTTGTTTTTGTTTTGTTTTAAATATGCTGCCTATTGATTTCATTGTGTGACCTCTCATGCTTGTGTTATGTGAAGGGGTAAATACCTCCTTATTCACTTTCTCCACAACATTCATGATTTTGTAGACCATTATCACATCTACTCTTAATCATCTCTTTTCCAAGCTGAAACATCCCCATCTTTTTAATCTCTCCTCATGCAGAAGCTGTTCTATACCCTTAACCATTTTTGGTCGTCTTGGTACCTTTTCAAATTCTAATATATCTTTTTTGATATGGGAGGCATGACGAGAGTTGCATGCAGTATTCAAGGTGCGGGCATACCCTGGATTTATACAGAGGCAATATGATATTTCCTGTCTTATCTATCCTTCTCCTAATGGTTCCTAACATGCTGTTAGCTTTTTTGGCTGCTGCTGCACATTGACCAGATGGTTTCAGAGAATTACCTACAGTAACTCCAAGATCTTTTTTTTGTTTTTGGTTTTGGTTTTTTTGTTTTTTGTTTTAAGAGAGAGAGAGAGATAACAGCTAATTTAGACACCATCATTTTGTATGTATAGGTGTGATTTATGTTTTCCAGTATGCATTATATTGCATCGAACACTGAATATGATCTCTGTAACAGGGCCAGCACCCGCCTCTCGTGTGTGCTCCCTTTTTCTCTGGCCAATAGTGCCTGCAAACACAGTTCTTTTCACCTTGGAGGGACCCACCTCTTGTGGATGGCCCCCTTTCTCTTGGTTAGGTGAGAGACTGCTTTTGGGGTTTTTTGATCTTTGAACAGGGTGGCACTCGCCTCTTGTGAGCCCCTCCTCCCCCCCGCCGGCTCATAGTTTTCTTGGCTGGTCTTTGGCAGCTCAGGCATCCAGCCAAGTAGCACATGCTGTTCCCCTTCTGGGGTATACAGTCCAAGTTCTTTCTCAGCCCTGGTACAGGGCCATAGCTCTGCAGTTAGCTGCCTGTGGCCTTCTGCTCATCTAGCCAGCCCAGAACCCAGCCCTCCCTCATCAAGATCCACACAGCAACTAAATTTCTCTGCACTTGTCTTATATAGAACCCTCCTGCCCCAGATTGGTCGCTCCAGCAACTCCTCTGATTGGCTGCTCTTCTGCAGCCACTCCAGGCTGCCTGGAGGATTTCTCGCTGCTCTATTCTGGGCAAAGGTGATGCAGGGCTGTGAGGCCTCCAGAAGGGGACCTCTGGACATAGCCCATCTTGTCATAATCTGCAGTTTTGTTGCCCAGCCACCCAGTTTTGTGAGATCCCTTTGTAATGCTTCGTAAACTGCTTTGAACTTATCTTGAGTAATTTCATATTGTCTGCACACTTTGCTACCTCATATTACTCCTTTTTTCAGATCATTTATGAATATGTTGAACAGCACTGGTCCCAGTACAGATCCCTAGGGAGCACCACTATTTACCTCTCTGCATTTTGAAAACCGGACATTTAGTCCACCTGTTTGTTTTCTATCCTTTAACTAGTTACTGATCCACGAGAGAACTTTCTTCTTATCCCATGACAGCTTACTTTGCTTAAGAGCCTTTGGTGAGAGACCTTGTCAAAGGCTTTCTGAAAGTCCAAGTATGCTATATCCTCTGAATCACTCTTGTCCAAATGTTTGCTGACCCACTCAAATAATTCTAATTGGTGAGACATGATTTCCCTTTACAAAAGTCATGTTGACTCTTCTCCAACAAACTGTTCATTTATTTGTCAGATAATTCTGTTCTTTACTATAGCTTCATCCAGTTTGCTTGGTACTGACGTTAGGCTGACCGGCCTGTAATTGCCAGGATAGCCTCTGGAGCCTTTTTTAAAAATTGGTGTCACATTAGCTATCCTCCTGTCAACTGGTACAGAAGCTGATTTAGGTGATAGGTTACACACCACAGTTAGTAATTCTGCAATTTCTATCTTTGAGTTCCTTCAGAACTCTTGGGAGAATACCATCTGGTCCTGATTTATTACTGTTCAATTTATCAGTTTGTTCCAAAAACCTCTGGGACAGTTTGTCACCTAATAATGGCTCATGTGTAGGAACTTTCCTCACAACCTCTGCAATGAAGACTGATGCAAAAAATTAATTTAGCTTCTCTACAATAGCTTTATCTTCCTTGAGTGCTCCTGTAGCACTTTGATTGTCCAGTGTCCCCACTGATTTTTTGGCAGGCTTCCTCCTTCTGATGTACTTAAAAAAATTTTGCTATTGTTTTTTCAGTCTTTGGCTAATTGCTCTTCATATTCTTTTTTGGTCTGCCTAATTATATTTGATTTGCCAGAGTTTATGCTCCTTTCTATTTTCCTCAGTAGGATTTAACTTACAGTTTTTCTAGGATGCCTTTTTGCCTCTAACTACTTCTTTTACATTCTTGTTTAGCTGCGGTGGCACTTTTTAAGTCATCTTGCTATGTTTTTTTAATTTGGAGTATACATTTAATTTGAGCTTCTGTTATAATGTTTTTAAAAGTTTCCATGCAGCTTGCAGGCATTTCACTTTTGTGTCTATATCTTTTAACTTCCATTTAACTAGTTTTGTCATTTTTATGTAGTTCCCCTTTCTGAAGTTAAATGCAACAGTGGTTACATTATTACCGTGGGAGGTATTTGACAGATTTACAACTGGCTGAAACCTCCATTATCTGTTTCGCAGACTCTTCTAAGCAGCATTTTGAATTTTTAAGGAAAAAATGTTCCCTAGTGCTGAAGAATTTGGGGATGTTGGGAGCATTTTGTGAAGTGTTCAACCAGGTAAATATGTCAAAACTTTTTTTCTCAGATGGCTGCATTTCCTGGTTTTCAGCCCAGATGAAACAAGAAACCCAATTATTGTAAGACTTCTAGCCCAGTTTACAGACTCAATGGGTTCTGCTAAGCAATGAAACCTTGAAGATTATCAGAACTAAATCTGCAAACCTTTTGAATCTCATCATTAATTATTAGAAAGTGCCTCATATTTTTAATCTATTCATTTTATCTCTGAATCAGAAAAAAACAGAAATTAGAGAATCTTAACTTCAAATTAATAAAAAGCCCAATTGTCCTAATAATTTTTCCATCAGTGCTTGCAGGTCACATACACATTTTTCAATATTTATATGTGTATGATATTCTTATCAATAAAACTATCTGACTAGCAATGCCAATTTAATAAACTCTTCTCACCTATCCTTCAACATCAAAAGAAACTCTTAATAAGTTTGAGTATAAATCTGTATGTAAAATTATAAAGTTCTGAGAAAGTTTCAAATCCTCATGAAACCCTGTGTCATTCTGTGAATCCACTGGCTCTCATCATGGAAACTACAAACTAACAGGAGTGTATGTCATCTTAAAATATGTGTCTGGTCTTATCTTAAAAAGAGAAAGTACCCAAATTTCCCAGCAGGATTTCCTCAAGCCTCCTTTACTTATGCAGAGTCCTGACTGAAATTCCCATTTTTCTGGTGTATATAATTTACACTTTCTGAGTTGTATGGCTAGCTATCCTTCAGGAAAATGTCTCATCTGGTTTTAAAACCTTTTAACTGTGACTTCAGAAATGTGGAGGAGAAATATTTAAGAAAACATACCGAGTTCTAGTTTGTTCTTGTGAGAGAGGTAGTCACCAATGTCCAGTTCTTTCTTCATGGTGGTACTCTGCCTGTGATTGGCAATAATCACTGGATATGCTAAGTACTCTAAACTGCGCATCTTTGCTGTTCTAATCCTAGATACCAAGTAAAGAGGTAAAGCCCTAGTGTAAAATGAGTTGTACCACTGAAAGTTGCCATAGATACTCCACTTATGACATCAGAGGCCAGCATTTGCAATAGAAGAAAGCACTGCAAGCATAACAAATCGTTTTGGTGAAATTAACCAACCAGCAAGCAGCTTCTCACTACAGATAAATATTTCTTAATAAAAATAGCTTGCTCATACAACCAAATGTTCCAAAAGGATTCTAAATCTGTAGCTTTCTAAATGCTTCTTATAATTCCTAGTAATACTGTGTGTATATATGTTTACCTCACCCCTCCCTATGTTTGGAACTAAATGCAGAATTCCTTTCTTTGATTTGCCTTTCCCTCAATAACTTCTGCACATGTGCACACGCAGCAGCACCCCCCCACCGCCACGTCTCTATAAAGCAATCGAGTTTTTCTTCCTCCAGGATAAGAAGGAAGATGAATTATTTCTACACTTAAAAACTTGGAAGGTGCTGAAATACTATGGTGATGGGACCAGATAAGCACCTAGACAGGTAATCTGTCTGGCTCAGGAAACCGTGCATATAATTTTAAGTGAATCTTTCACATTCTTAGACTAAGAGAATTTTCACTGGGACTCTCTAATTGCTTTTCTAATATTTTTCTTCAATTATTTTTAACACAGTACAATAAAGGTGGTTTATAGTGCAATGTTGTATGTGCTAAGCAAACCCACTAGTATTCATTGGACAATCAAAACTAAGTTGTGGAATATTATGTGATTAATTGCATATAGTGACCTAATAAATAAACAAAAAATAGAGCCAAACCGAAATCCACAATGGGAAAGCCCTGAACTGAACATGGGCGTTACAAGCAGAAAGTTGATAATGCTTTTGCACAGACAGTAATGCTGTACCTGTCTCTGCCCCATGGCAGCTCAACAGGAGGTTGATAGAACAAACATGTTTAAGGGATATGAATATCTCAGAAAACATCTTATAAGACACTAGGCTATTTCTCAAAAGTGTAGGTGGCCCTAGGGTACGGCATCTGCAGGGCACTGATAAAACAGTAGCCTGTTGCAGTGGCTCACTCCTCTAAGTGAGAGTCTCGCAGGTCCTTCTTCTGTCGCTTGTCTTGAGCACTAATTCAGTAGATTTTTCCTTTTGATAATTAGGGCAAGCAACAATATAATACACCGATGACTTGACAATTTAAGTTTGAAATAAAGTTAAATCTAAATAATTAAACCTTTCTTTCAAAATTTAAATACCTCAACAACAGAGGTGAAAAAGGAGGAGAAAAGAGAAACACTACATGGGAAATGATCCCTTTAGTGCTTGTTACTACAGATGGTGTGACACAGATGCCCATTTGTGGGTCAGTGCTCCGTTAGCAGCTCCCATCAGGCCTGACATACTACAGCTAACAATAATCATAATCTGAATGTAAAAGGTGTCATGTAAACTATAATTGGAAAACTAATACCACACTGATACTTAAAATTATTGCATGTTGTATGTATGGGATGTGTACAAAGATTTATGGATATGTGCTAGAATTATATTATTAAAATGTGTTTGGCAAGCAATGCATAAGCTCATTGTGCCCTAAACAACAGAATATGCATTTGTTTGTCTGACCAACCAGGCACAGACATCAAAGGCACATGTATGTAAAAGGCAAACAAAGCCATCAACTTAGTGAGTGGCGGGGGGAGACAGGGTCTTCCATGGGTCTGAACCTCAAATGATAAGTAATTGAGTCAACTAATTGTATATAATATTACTGTATTATAAAATTGGGGGTAAGATGTTTTATGAAAGCTAGTGCCACATTGTGAAATATCTGTATTAACACCAGCTGAGGCATTATGAATACTCACTGATATTATGCTTTGAAGTCTGTGACCAAACACAGGGAGAAACAGGTTTTCCCCCAGACAGGAGACACGGGAGCCTTGTGGAATTAAAACAATGGAAGCCCCATTTGGGAAGATCTGTGGCTAGGAGGTGACAGAAGAGGACAAATCACTTTCTGACATCAATGAATCAGGCTTCACTGCACACTTATGAGAGAAGCAAATGCCATTCCAACCTGACAGATAAGAACTGTGGCACTGACCAAGTGACTTACCCATAGCAGGGCAGCAGCAGAGCACACAGATCTCTTCTCAGCTCTATGCTTTACCCATAAAGTCAACTTTCTTATGGAGGAAAAATGGAATCAGGAGTCATGTCTGTCCTCAGAATTGAGTGCATATAAATGGCATGATATATTGGAGTGATACCAGGGCCTGTTGGATATGAGCCCCCCTGCTTCTTAAGATGGGCAATAAGACCAACACTAACCCCTTGGGAATCAGGAATTACACTGTGCTATAAGCACTTCAGCTAGAACAGTGCATTGTCTGTAGCTCCTCTCACTTCTCAACACCATCCCCTGAGGTAGCACCCACCTCCTACTTCTCAGCTTCTGCTCACTCACCCATCCCACATTAAGACGGCTCTCCTGCCTCCTGCACCATGACACCATATTTCCATGTTCCAGCCAATTTTCAGATGCACCCCCCCTTTCTGATATTTCACTTCTTCCTCCAGACTCCCCCAAAATACCCATCTGAGCTTACCCACTCAGCCTCCTTGCTTCTCTAGCTCAGACAGGGCTCCCAATCTCAGTTTCACTGCCTCTGTCTGGACTCCCTGCTTTGTGGTGATATATGGTAGATATGAACAGCACTGAATTATGCAACATTTACTTTTTGCAAACCGACTGCAGAGGCTGAAACAGCTGTTCTTTTTGTGAGATGTGACACACTCACTGTGCATGTGAATTTGTGGTGGGGCACACCAGCAAACCAGCATTCTCTTTTACTTTGTGTTGACAAAGCCCTGGCTGGGATGATTTAGTTGGGAACTGGTTCTGCTTTGAGCAGGGGGTTGGACTAGATGACCTGCAGAGGTCCCTTCCAACCCTGATATTCTATGAATTGACCTGAATCACCATGTTTCCAATAGTCACATTTTATACATTGCAACCAGTAAGGTGAAGTGAGATGTTATTCTTCAGGCTGGTGATCTAAGCGGCCATGGTTCTACAGCAGTTGCTAAGAATATTTAAAGGCTGCTTCAGGATTTAAACATTTTCTCATTGGTCTGTGCTTGACTGAGCTCATCAGGTGTCCGCTGACTTTGTAGCATGTTCTTCAGATTCAGATTTCAGTAAAGGAAAACATGCAAGGGCTGATTCTCCAACTGCTTAGCACCTTACACCATCATTTCCACTCAGTCAAATCAGAAATCTCCATTCATTTACACCAGTGGCAGTTTTACATACCCATTTTACACAAAGGTGAATGACTCTACAAGGAACAAGACAGGACAGAATCAGGCCCATAACTGCTTCAAAATAAGGTAGGACAAATCTGGCAATTGCCAAAATATTTATATTTATAAATATAGTTTTATATTACATTTATTGTATTACACTAATGCACGTAACACAATCATACTAGCTAAGAAAACAAACTTGCTAATTATTTGTATGGGCTCGATAGGTATTACCATCAAATGCTTTATTATACAATAAAAGTTGAAATTCAGTAATTATTTCTAACATGACAGTGACCTTTAATAGTGAGACAGAGTAGAGGATTATTATTTTCTTCATATGTTACATACACCTTAGTTTGAATTTTAAAATTCTTCTAGTTTTAGTTATCTGATTTTTCCTGTTTGTTCTGTTTGGCCACTGTTTGCACCTCTCATCTTGAAGAGTTTTGTTTTTCTTTACAGTTGGCTTTTTAGACAATTGACTTTTAGGTTTTCTTGCACTAGTTCAAAGATAAAATAATTGAACAGCCAATACAGAACTTTTTTTAAGTAAGCTGTTTCCACTGGAATGCATAACATTCATGGAGACACTTCTATGATGATTCGTTTTTTTAAAAGTTTAATTTTATCGAAACTAAGATGGGGTCATGTTTGATATGAATGTCCCTTTGAAGTTCTAAAAATACTAGATTAAAAAGACCAATTAAACTATTTTCTATTACGGTACTATTCCACGCACATAAAGGTGTGCATTTTTCATGGCAGAGTACATTCTTAATGTCTGCATGTGTGTGGTCTAATTCTCAATAGTGCTAATGTGAAGGCATAGCTAGAGACCTACACACTGCTTAGTTACTGATACCACTTACCCATATGTGGGTGGTGGAGTAGCAGGGTCTTGCCAGGGCAATTAATTAATTAAAGTGCAAAAGCAGACTATAACAGGAGGGAACTATTAAACAGGCATTATTTTAAAGCAACACCATATTTTAGTAATTATTAAATAGTTTACGGCCATATAGCTGCTACAGAGCTTAGAGCCATGCTGACAGATGTAGACAGAAGATACAAATACTGTGAAATGACATGCAGTATTACAGACAAGGAGGCTGGGGCATATTACTTGTTTGTAAGGTAGGAGAGGCAGTTTGTTACATTTAGTCTGGTAGCTGATGAGTAGCAAACACCTACTGAGAGGGTGGCAGACTCCAATTATTGTATCTATGGTATTTACATAGCACCAATTAGCATAGTATCTAGGCATGGCACCATTACAGTCACAGAATGGAAGCAGCTGCACAGCAGTCACTGCTGCATGAAGCAATGACTGTACACATGCTGCATGCATACACACTCTCGCTCACCCGTGCATATACTGCAGTTCTGGAACTTGTGCTAGTAGTTCAGAAACAGCTATGCACATAGGGAACACTGCCTGTAGTTTGTAAGGGCTGAAAGGTAAGCAAGCCAATCTTAGAGAGAAGAATTATAGCGGCAACTCTAGGATGCCCTTCTCAGTCTCTTCTATTTCTGATTTCATGAATTCAGATTTCCTCTTGACCCCAGCCAACCCCCTGTCACCTACTGTCACCCTTAAAGTCCTTGTGTTCTTTATTATTCATTCAACAGAAGCTTTGGACCTTTGTTATTCAAGAGATGAATGTTACGGCTTGTCTGCATGGGACAAGGAGAAATGAGCTACAGTGAACTAAGGCCACTTTACTTCTGAATGAGAGCATCTACACAGGGATTGAATGTGCTTTAATTCAGCCATGTTGACTTCACTGCTTTAGTTGATTAGTCTGAGATTTCCTGAGTCACCTTAGTGGTCACCGTCTTCCACTCACATGCTGGGCAGAGCAAGATAAGAGACTTTTGAGACTAATTTAAACGTCATAACTAGCATGGAGCCTTTGGATTTTCATTTGTAGCTTAGCTAAAGAGAACCATAAAAGGCGACAGTTCCCACAGTGCACCAGGTCCTCTTTAAAGCAGCCCTAATCATGAGGACCGTCTTGCAAAACCTGCTGCATCTAACATTTATTGCTGTCATAGTGATCTCTTCTGCTGGCTGAGACTGGCTGTGTTAAAACAGCCAGCCAGGTTCTTGTCTCAGTTGCTAGTGAAACCTGGCAGTAATTCTACAGAAGGCAACATACCCTAGGGTCAGAATCTGACCCAGTAATTTCAAAGTTTTTAGAAGAGCCACAGCTGCATTCATAACTCAAACTCTAATTTCAAGAGAAGTGATTCAGTGTAGTGGGAAATAATAAAGGTAAGTGGCAACTAATTACCAGAACTCCACTATGGAAACTGTAAGAAAATGGAGAGGATCTCGTTTTCAGTGGAAAATCCTCTAAAGCCTCACTTGCTGTCACAACTTTTTAAACCAGATTTTTTATTGATCACAGTTGCAGTTTGAAGGAAAAGTGATTACAATCCTGATCCTGCAAGATGGTTCACCTGGGCAGACCACTGTGCCCACACACAGCCCCGTTAATTGCAATGGACGTGGCTTGTGGAATTAGAGCCTAAAACAATACAGTTCTAATAGTCACTGATCCTAGCTGGTGGTAGAAATTATGTAAGAAACAGTGAGGAGTAAATCTACACAGAGCTGCATGTAAATCCCTGAGTTTGCAACAGAAAAGCCAGTGGAAAAAGTCTACCTCCCAAGAGTATGACACTGAAATGATGACTGTCCTCACCCAGAGTATTTTGGATAGGCAGCTGGATTACTTCTGACTTGAGAACATTTAGTAGCAACATATACTACATAATGTAGGCCTAGATCTTGCTGGTCATGAATAAACTTGCATATAGCTCAATTTGAGTGCAAGGTTACCCTGTAAAACAAGGGTAGGACAGGCTGTCTTCTGCAGGGTGACCAGGTGTCCCGATATTCAGTCGTTTGTCCTGTGTCCCGACGGATGTATGGTCAGGATGCCATTTGTTCTGATATTCTGGCTCTGGGTTTTTGTTTTTTTTTGTTTTTGCTTTGGCAGCGCTCCGGACCTGCCCCCCCCATGTGTCCCGATATTTTGTTCATGTAATCTGGTCACCCTAGTCTTCTGGAGACTGTTTTTGGACTAGCTGAGGTAAGTAGGGACACTTTGAACGGACAAGCTTGAAATGTACTTAAGGTGAGGACAGAAGTGATTGGGCCCTACACAATCTGCAAAGCAACTGGTCCTTACATGATCCGTATGATGTCCAAACCAATTACATTTAAAAAGTATAGCTGTTAGTAACTAGAAAAATGTGTAGTGTGTGATTTGATTTGGAATTGTGGTGTCACCCTGTATCTAAACCAGCTGTGTCTAGGCCTGGCTAGTGTGGGCACAGAACTATTCCATGCCTAATGAAGTAACCTGAGTGATAAGCTGGAGCTGAACTGAGTTTTTGGATCTGAGAGAACTGGATGAAACGTTCTGGATAAGTCGAGTGGAAAAGGTCTCAGAGGGAGTTCCAGCACATAAATGCATCTGAAACAGGGAGGTAGAACCAGCGATTATCCCAGATTGTAGCATGGGAAGTGTCTTTTCAATACTTCAAGGGAACTTGGCTGTCTGAGGACCTTGCATGCTTACTGCAGAGATTGAAGGCTTTTCAATAAAGCCTGAGGGTTGGACAGCTTGGCTCTATTATTAGCCCTATGACAAATAACACTCTGCTGCTATCTGACACGGTAGTCTTATTTTTTGAGCAAAGACTGTCAGAGCAAGAGGTACCATGCTTCATACAAATAAATATATATTCCATTTTTGCCAACATAGTAACCATCAAATCTATTTTAAATCCAGGCAGGTGTGCTGAAACAAACCCATCTGGGTTGGCCCCATAACAAATCACACGTGTCCAGAATGGAATTTGGTTTGTCTCTTTGTAAGCTCTTAACAATATACCTGAAAGTCCAGCTGGTCGGATGGACTAGGCATCTGTGAATTTAAGTAAGTGTACAGTATCCACCACAAAAGTCTTCCTCTGTGGGTGTTGTAGTCTCCAACTGGACTCTGAATTTTTGTTTGTCTTTATCCCAAAGTTCTGGAGTCTGTAGGATCTTTATGACCACTTCCTCAAAGGCACATTGTACTCCATCCCGCGTTTTAGCACTGGTCTCTAGAGAGAGAGGGTTAAACCAATAATTCACATTTTTGCACAGAATTTTCCGCTTTATAAAACAATTATCTTTGGAGGGAGGGGGATGCTATTTTGTTATTTGCAGCTGAACTTTTTTCCTCTTCAGTTCTCGAGTTTACTGAGAAATCATCCCACAGCAGCCTGAAGAGTCTAATTTCCTCTGAAGGAAACTCCATTGTTTCCCTTTCCTTTTTGCATTTTTAAAATGAAACTTCTCCTCAGGTTGCACATATGTTTAGAAAAAGATGGCTCTAGAATTTCATCAGCAAACAAAGGAAAGTTCTCCCTTTTCTTATTTGTTCTGCTTCATACTTAATTCTGCCTTACTGTGCGGCAATGGACTAGATGACCCCTTTAGGTCCTTCCAACCCTACATTTCAAAGGCTTCACCACTTGTAAGTTCTCATTTCATTGCACCTTCACTCATCTTGACCATATCATCTCCCCAAGACAGACTGCATTCTACAATTGGCTATAAATTCACCTCCATAACTCTACAAAAAACTCAAAAGTTGAAAAACAGGAACTGGTCAAAATTCTGGGAATCACCCCAAATAAAGATTCCAGTCTGAGCAGAGTAAGGTTCAGGGGTTTGGGAACACAATACAACACATTACTTTTAAGTCACAGATTTAAATGTAGCACCCAGTCAATGACACTAATCTTATTTTCAATTAACATTATTAATATTTGCAAGATAAGGGTTGGACTGGTGCCAATATGATAAGTATGCATTATGGGCCTAACATTCAGGGCACTGAGCACCCAGAACTCCAGGTCAGGTAAACATGCAGCACCTTAGAAAATAAGATTCTTTGTACATACACAGGGCACCAAGGCAGTAAAGGAGTCATGTTAATTTAACTCCAGGTGGATCTGAAAGGTACTCGCTGCCTTCAGCCATGTGTAGCTGCAGTAGCTCAAGAGTAATAAAGAAAAATCTCCTGGAGGAGAGATGCATTCTGTTCATTCATGCTCAGCTGTAACAAAATAACTGTCCTATTTTTATATCTTTATTGGCAAAGAACTGCATACCTATAAAGAGCATTGAGTGTTTCCTAGCGAACTGGAGTCCCTCCCTTTTGTTTATCTCACGATCTGGCTGCAGAGAAAAGAAAAGAATAAAAGTAAAATACGCTATATGTGCCAGGTCTTGGGAACTCCAAGGACAAGTGTCATTGTGGGCATATTTTCTAAAACTCCTCCAGACACATCAAATTGTTGCTGAAAATCTGTAAGTCTAAATCAGGGGTCGGCAACCTCTGGCCAGGGCCAGCTCTAGGGTTTTTGCTGCCCCAGACACCAAGCTTTCACCCGCAGAGCGGTTAAATCACTGAGTGGATTGTATGAAACTAAAGGAGGAGGAGTTCAAAAAGACCAGTGTACAAGAAAGAGTGGAGATGTTAGTGTGTGAGGCTGACAAATGGGTGGACAAGGCTGGCAGCATCTGCAGGAGATAACATGACAAGAATGGACAAGGAGGAAGAAGCAGAGCTATAAAGGGCCTTGAAGACAAGCACAAGAAGCTTGAACTCGGTGTGGTGATATAGAGTGAGCCAGGGGAGGCATTCAGAGAGAATGATGCTGTCAGAGGGGTGAGCAAGAAATATGATTCTAGTCACTGCCTTCTGAACAGATTGGAGGGGACGAAGTGTTAGGGAGGCCAGCGAGGAGGCTGCAGTAGTTAAGATGGGAAATGAGGCCTATTGAAGAAACCTGAACAGTTTAACAGTGCTGAGAATCAGAAGAGGAGGGAGAATGACAGCAGATCTGAAACCCAGAAGCAATACCTACGGGAGACCCAGAGGCTGAGTCTAAGACACACTGCTTGGCCAAAGGGTCAGGAGAAAGGGACAGCTGAGGAGAGAGAGTGGGGTCTTGTAACTCAGCTGGCACTTCACTGGAGATGCTCAAGAAGAGTTCCAGAGTAGTTTCTTTTCATTAAATATTATTTGCTCTTTCAATTCATCTTGTTTACAACAGCTCACCTGATTTAGATGAGGTCACCTCTCCAGGACAGTTTGGACAAAATTCCCAAACAACCTTCTGCCTCTAAGAGGAGGCAGCGAGGAAGGGTGGTCTCCAGCCTGCCCCACTCCGGTTTTTCAGTCAAGGCGGCACAGACCAGGTATGCTGCATGCAAGGCTGTGAGCCTCCTGATGCACAGGAAACACCTACTGACCATGAATGAGAACCAAGTGTATGAGCATAAGATGACAGCTCTAAACTGACCTTGTCAATTTTATTGCCAACTAACATTTTTACAATGTTGCTCTGCGTAGCATATGTCTCCAGCTCGTTCAGCCAGGTCATTACTTCTGTGAAAGTGTCTTTTCTCGTGACATCATACACTAACAACAAAAGAAAGGGACACTGTCAACTGCAGATTCCTGGGCTATTTTTATTGCATTAGTGCTGCACTTATTTCTTATGTCTTTATTCATTTGAGGTTACTTTCAAATAATTTTAGGAGTAGTAGATGTGATCCCTCTGACAGTAGGAATATCAATTCTAATCCCTGATGACTCAGAGTATGTATAGTGATGATAGGAAACAAACATCTGTTCCAGTAATATTTAAGGTTGGGGAACCCAACCTAACAGCTGGGGCTTTATGCTGTTACTGGCTTTGAATTCAAGAGCTGAGAGTAGAACTGCAGGATATTTTAAAATAGAAAGTTACATATTTAAAGGGACAGTGGAGTGTGTTCATGTGTGGGTTAACAGAAATCTGGAATTTTTCAGTACCCATTTAAAAAGAGACTTTTGGTTATTGGTAACTCCACAACTGTGCTTACTTATTGCTAATTAGTTGAACAGAGTGGCAGACTGTACCACAGAAGGAATGTATATTCTGTATAGCAGGTTATTCAGCTTTCATCATCCCTTGACAATAGGAATCAGAGTTTTTCAACTGATGCGATCACAAAGAATAGGACCTGCCATAAGTTATTTGCACTTTTCACCAGGCAGATTTGATATTGTTTCTGAAGAGGGAAATAATAATGTCTCAGGAAGAGCAGACTTGGAAAAACAATTTGCTTTGTAACCAGAAATGTTCCAAACAGAAATTAGTATAAAGCTGAGACTGCATCTGCTCAGTGGTTGAGCTGTCTGTAATATAAAGTCTACAGCTTTTTAATTTAAAATGTTCTGAAGACTCATCACTTCCTGCTGATAAAGATGAGGAGCCAAAACTCAGCCTAGTGGAGCAGGCATATTGTTAAAACCATATTAATTGCTTCTCTTCCCTTTTTGGTGAATACCACTTCTTTTGGTAAAGAAGTATTAACATTTAGTTAGTGATAATGATTTTGAAGTTGTGCTAATCATATTCCTCCTACCTAAAATAACACCTTGAGCTCCTCGGTAATAACTGGGAGTCAGTGTTCTAAACCGTTCCTGTCCCGCTGTATCCTACAGAGGAAAAACCAAAAAGATTTAGAACTAAAGGGTAATTTGCAATATGTGGCATAAACAGAAAAAGTTAACGATGCTTTGACCATGAATCTTGAAATTAGAATACATAAAGCATAGGAGATGTACAGTCAGGGAAACAGGCAACAAATATTAGGAAAAGTGATGAGATGAAAAGAAAAAACATGAAAAAGGAGAGGTTATAATTGAAGGTTAAAATTAAAGAGGATGTCAGCTTCTGAACAGAAGTAAAGAGGTGAAGAAAGCCAATGAGACTCAGATCTGGAAGGCCATTTAAAAATAAATAAGGGAATAATACTGCAAGCAAAACAATACTATATATACAATGACAGGGTTGGAGGTGGAAGAGGTGAGGAAATGGGACTAAATACTCAACCAGTGCAAGACACTGCAGGCAGCAGGAGCAAACAGTGGGTTTGATTGTCCCATTGGCTTATCCTGCAGTAGAAGAAGAGGGCCCAGTATGTGTAAATCATTTTGCGGCTAGCAGGATCCCAAGCAAATGAGGAATTAGATTTAAGTTATTCACAGGTCAATTAAATTATTAGTGCAATACCCTATATCAGGGATCGACAACCTTTTGCATGTGGTCCACCACGGTAAGCCCAATGGCGGGCCGGGCCAGTTTGTTTACCTGCTGCAGCCGCAGGTTTGGCCGATCGCGGCTCCCACTAGCCGCTGTTCGCAGCTCCAAGCCAATGGAGGCTGCGGGAAGCGGCGGCCAGCACATCCCTCGGCCTGTGCCGCAGCCCCCATTGGCTTGGAGTGGCAAACTGCAATCAGTGGGAGCCGCGATCGGCAGAACCTATGGATGCGGCAGGTAAACAAAGAGGCCCGGCCCACCAGGGTGCTTACTCTGGCGGGCCACGTGCCAAAGGTTGCCAATCCTTCCCTATATTTCCCTCCAGAAAGACTTCAAACATCTCTAGAGTGCATTATGAAGTCCAACCCCCCAGAGAAAGGACTATAAAGAGGCAAAGGAATATGAAATTTTACCTACTATGATCTCTTTAAGTTAAGCACCAATGTTGACACAAGAACAAATGGCTATAAACTGGCCATCAATAAGTTTAAGGCTTGAAATTAGGCGAAGGTTTTCTAACCATCAGAGGAGTGAAAGTGAAGTTCTGGAACAGCTTTCCAAGGGGAGTAATGGGGGCAAAAAACCTAACTGGCTTCAAGACTGAGCTTGTTAAGTTTAGTGGGGGGATGGTGTGATGAGACTGTCTATAATAAGTCAATCTGCAACTGTAAATAGCAAATGTCTCCAACGGCCCATGATGGGATGGGAAGCGCTCTTAGTTACTACTGAGAATTCTTTCCTAGGTGCCTGGCTAGTGGATTTTGTCCACATGCTCAGGGTCTAACTGACCACCATATTTGGGGTCAGGAAGGAATTTTTCCCCAGGGCCAGATTGGTAGAGACTCGGGGGGCGGGGGGGATCCTTCCCCAGCAACATGGGGAACAGGACCTTGCTAGTTTGAACTATGGTAAATGGTAGATTTCTCTGTAACTTGACGTCTTTAAATCATGTTTTGAGGACTTCAGTAACTCAGCCAGAGATTATGGGTCTATTATAGGAGTGGGTGGGTAGTTCTGTGGCCTGCAATGAGGTCATACTAGATGATCACAGTGGTACCTTCTGGCCTGAAAGTCTGAGTCTACTTCAGAAATTGCCCTTTTATTTAAATATATGTGAGGATTACAATAGCTGAACATCTACACCATCATGCAATTTCTCTACTTTGTTCAGTAAATATTCAATCATAGGTTTGGCATGGTATTCACTTACAAGGGCTGACCTGTAGAGTTTTTATTAAGCAGTTTTTATTATACCTTTAAGCCTCCAAGTACACAAGGATACAACAGCAGAGCACTCCTTCATACCAGTGCAACTGGCAATATGAAAGAACAAAAAATAAATGGTTCCTAAATGTTATCCCCAGTTTTAATAATAAAGAAAATCCTGCAGTGTCCGATGGAATCTTAGTAAAATAAAAATTTAAAAAATTTCTCCTGGATAACTGACTAATCAAAAAGAAGAGGAAGGATTTTAAAGCCACTACACAAGTGATGTTCTTAGAAATAAGCAGTTCTGCTTTAACATCTGGCAAGCTGGGGCAGATTACTGTACATCCAGCCAAAGGGAACTTCAGATCATTCCCTGCTCAGCCTTTATGAAACTGTAAAAGTACACGAAATGCAGGGCAAGTGCTATGTTCCAAGTCTGTTTGCTATTCTAGAGACCAGTTTCCCCACCAAGCTTTTGAAATCTTATTTCAGATACTAATTCCAGAACAGCAGGAAACTTTTTTTTTTATTATTTTCAACCTTATCTATTTTTAATTTTCACAGAGCACCAGTCAGAGTACCTATGCACAGAACAAAGTAAGCTGGCATAAACCTTAAACAAAGATGGACTCTGCACATCTTTCTGGGGGTAGGCAGCTTGCTTATGGATTTTATTTTTTGTTTTATATAATACAGCTTCATGTCAGTAATGAGTGATTTCTCCTGATGCTGTTAACATACTGCTGCAAAGGTATCTTTTTCAGCAGCACAATTTGCACAGGCTCTGCCCTTGATTTTGATCTCAGAACAGCAAGATACACCCTTGTGACTGAAGCTTGGTTATTTGAATTCCCTCTTGGCAGAGCTGCTTCTTTGCTTGCAACTTGTTCAGAATGCAAGAAGCATATTTCCTCCCTAGTTTGAGCAACTATGATTGTATTACTCGTGCTTTATAGACAATCAATCAATGTAAATGATGCAAATTGGCAGGCTGCTTATGATAGCATTTTTTTGTTTTGTTTTTATTTTAAAGTCTTAACAGTATTGGTCCAAGATAATGTATATGAAGTTTCATACATATGAGCATCTACCCCCACACTATCCACCTTTTAGATCTGAGGCTGACAGACAATTGTACCCTCATGTATATGGAACCTGCTCCTTCTGAGTTTAATTTCAGTCTCCCTCACCTCCTTAAACAAGAAAAGTTGAGGATCTGAGAGAGGAGGGGGCAGAAAGCAAACAGAGAGAATAACAGGTATGTAGAAATATATTTGTGGGAGAGAGAGAAAGTTTCAACTTTTAATTTTAAGTAGGGCATTTGAAATAGTTTTTTATTTTGGGGTATTTTAGTTCATGATCATTCTATTGCACTGAGCACCAGGCACCGTGGATGTGGGCGTGGAGAGGAAGCTTTAGAAATATCATAGTTATACTTTCCATGCAGTTGCAGTCTGGTGTGGGCTGTAGCCTATGAAAACTTATGCTCAAACAAATTTGTTAGTTTCTAAGGTGCCACAAGTACTCCTGTTCTTTTTGCTAATTTTCAGAGGTTCTGAATTCCTCCACTGAAGCCAGCAGTTGTAGGTGAAGGCTCAGACCCTCTGAAAATAAGTCCTTAGCCTTAAACAGTGATTACAACACTGAATTCCCCTTTCCCATTAATTGAAGGACTGGGGCATTGCATGGCAAGTGTAGAAATAAAACTGTCTAGTTTTTCAGCATGGTGCTCTGTGAGTTCAGTGCAAAAGAGCTCATAGAAATAATACAGCTAAATCCACACAGTAGCTGTTTTGGGCATTTCATCCCCATTAGGTCTTGGCTGTTCAAGGGCTGTCTACCTAGAGAATACCTGGGGCTCAACAATCCTCTTTCATGGATGGCTGTGTCTTGTCAAATCCACTAATGCACAGCAGAGGAGTCCAGGAGAACTAGTGAAGCTAAGCTGACCAGATGTCCGGATTTTATAGGGACAGTCCTGATATTCCAGACTCTGTCTTATTTAGGCACCTATTACACATACACCCATCACTTGCTAACTGTTCACCTGAAGTGAATCCCAGCTGCATATGTAATGGCAGGAGTAAGCCCTTAGAATTTATGCTGGAGTTGAAATAAATCTCAGATTGTTGCTTTTTACAGATACAGACTAACACTGAGACTCAGGATGAAAGTGATGAAATGTAAGAAGCTTTTCAAAAAAGGAGCCTTGCCCACTTCACACAATTTTACAGTAGCAGAACCATGGCACTTAAATACTCGAGATACTGTGTGTGCAAAGATCTGCTGCATATCCATTCACTACTGAACACTGTTCTGAAGTACAGCAAACTTCAGTAATGTAAAAGGGCAGGCGATCGGTCTTTATCCGTCCTGGGCAAAACTTACCCATATTGCAAGTTGCACTGCATTGCCGTCAACCACCATTTTCTTCACTTTAAAATCAACACCTAGTATGCAAAAGGGAGGGAAGCACTGTCAGGACAAACACAGCGAGAGGCTTTGCTACTCTCTGCGTTTAGTTTAGTTGCTATGAAGTTCGCCAACATCTGCTACCTCACGGCAGGGCGGAGGTACAGTCACTTCACAGCACCTCACACGGAGAAGAGGCATGAACACAAACACAGGCTGTGTGTGTTCATAACAGCCAGTTATGAAAGCCTCACGCTCCCCTTTCGGAGGCCTCTGCCGCGCTCCTCTCACTCCCAAATCCAGATCCCTACAGCCAGTGTCACAGGGGGCCTGGCTCCTTATCTCCTATTATCCATCTGTAACGCTGCAGGGTTGGGGGGCTCACCCTGGGGTGGCCTGGAGCCCGCGCACATATCCCCGAGTGCTAAGAGAGCCCCGGGAGCCGAGTCAGGGCCGGGCCGGGCCGGGGAAGCTCGCAGCGCTCACCTATCGTGGGGTTCAAGTACGGCTCAAACGTGTCATCGGTGAATCTCAGCAAGAGACTGCGGGGAAAGGAGAGACAGGGTGAGCGGGCCGCTCACGCCCAGCGGCCTCCCAGGACACCAACCCCCCGGCCCAGAAGCCGGCCCCTCCGCACCTGGACTTCCCCACCGCGCTCTCCCCAAGCACCAGCAGCTTCAGCGTAGCCATGGCCGGGCCCTGCGCAGCCGCCTCCGCAACCCCGCACTGGCAGAGAGAGGCGGCCGGTGCCCCAGCCCGGTCCCAGCGCCTCCTCCCTGGGCCCTGTTGTGAAAGGGCCGGAGAGCGCCATATCCGCCCGCTCGCCCGCCCGATACAGTGTTTGATACACAACGTTCCATGGGCCAGCGCGGGGACCGCGGGCTGGAGGCGAACTTGACACCTGCTGCGGTGCCCTATCCGGGGCTGAGGGAGGGACAGTGTGGAGGCGCGATTCTCCAGGATGAGGGGTCAGGATGCGGTGCCCTATCCGGGGCTGAGGGAGGGACAGTGTGGAGGCGCGTTTCTCCAGGATGGGGGGCTGCGGGGTAAGGAAAATCACCCCTGCAGGGCGCGCGGCTGGCACGCTCAAAGTGACCCGGCTGCTGAGTGTTGCTGGCAGAACCAGCTGATCCCAGCCCCTCCTATCAGGCTCAGCCCAGCGCTCGTGGGGGGAGAGAAGCAAGGCCCTGCCTAGAGCTGCGGAGTACTCGTGGGGGCTGCAGGGAGTGGCCCAGATCTGGCCATGTCCGACTATCAGATTTCAGTGGAGGAGCTGAACGACCTGCTGGCTAACGGCAGCGGCTGCTACAGCCTCCCCAGCGCGCACAGCAACGAGGTGGCACCCCGCATCCACGTGGGGAACGCGTGAGTCTGGGTGGGGGGCTGAGGCCCAGGCAGTGACCTCCCGAGCCAGCACAGCTGTGAACGGCTCACACCGGCCTGATTTGAGAGCGGGGACCTGGCGGGGGCGGAGGCCGCGTGAGCCCAGGGTATGGGGAAAGCTGGGTTGCTGGTGACCCAGGGAGTCCGGCTCCCAATCCACTATCCGAATATTTGTGTGAGAACTTGGTTGGGGCCAGGGGCCTAGGAGGTCGTGGGTAGAGAAGGTCTGTGGGTTAGGATTATGTGGCCCTTGGACGTTCATGTAAAGGACCCTGGGAGTTCCTAGGTTGAAGTTAGGGTCGTGTGTGAGAGAGTTCAGAGCTGCAGGGCCCTGTGGTGTTTGCTAAAGGGTCTTGGTAGCCCACTGAAGTCCCAGAACTGGGAGATGTTAAAATGAAAGCTGTCAAAGCTAATTCAAGAGTGGGCTAAAAATGGATGAGAAATCTTGCTCACCAAGCTCAGCCCTGAATGTGATTGTGTCAGCACCAGCCTTTACCCCCCGCCTGCAGCTGTCCTGCGGGTTGCAGTCCAAGTTCTACAGTCCTGTACTCCACAATAGACACCCCGCACAAATGGGAGCAAATATTCAAACGAATGTGTTATTTGCCCAAGAGATGACTCCTCCTCTTTTTATTTTTAATTCTCTAACCTGCTTGGGGGTAGGTTAGGTTGCCAACAACATTCTCCACCCTGTCTGGCAAAATGCCTGGGGCTGTTCCTGTTCTCAGGTGTAAGGTATTTACATTCACTCTACCCAGACTGTGAGTTCTATTCTCTGCTCTGCTTCTGACCTACTGAGAGACCTTGGGAAAGTCACTACATTGCTCTGTGCCTCGGTTTCCCATCTCAACCTTTGTCTTATCTGTTTAGACTTAAGATTTTCGGGGGAGTGGACTGTCTCTTGGTAGCTAAAGGTGGGGCTGTAGGTGCTAACATAATACAAATAAAAATAAAACTAGGACCTCCACCTTTATCCTAAACACAAAATAAGCTCTGCCTTTGTCCATGAGAACATAAGAATGGCCATACTGGATCAGACCAATGGTCCACCTAGCCCACCATCCTATATGCTGACAGTGGCTGGTGGCATATGCTCCAGGGGGAAGGAAGAGAACAGGGCAATTTCAAATGCCCCATCCACTGTTGTCCAGTCCTAGCTTCTAGCAATCAGAGGCTTAGGAGCACCAAGAACATGGGGTTGTGTCCGTGCCCATCGTAGCTAATAACCATTGATGGACATATCCTCCACAAATTTATCTAATTCTTTTTTTAACCTAGTTACACTTTTGGCCTTCATAACATCCCTTGGCAGTTTGCTCCATGGGTTGACTGTGCGCTATGTGAAATACTTCTGTGTGTTAGTTTTAAAAACTGCTGCCTATTAATTCATAGGGTGCCTCTGGTTCTTTTGTTATGTGAAGTGGTAAATAACACTTTTTCTTCACACCATTCATAATTTTATACACCTTTAACATATTGCATTGTAGTTGTCTCTTTTCTAAGATGAATAGTCCCAGTCTATTTAATCTCTTCTAATACGGAAGCTGTTCCATACCTTTAAGTTTTGTTGCCCTTCTCTGTTTTTTCCAATATTAATATAGCTTTTTGGAGATGGGGCAGTATTCAAGGTGTTGGCATACCATAGATTTATATTGTGATACTGTGATATTTGCTGTCTTATTATCTTATCTTCTTACCTTTCCTATTGGTTCCCAACATTCTCTTTTTTACTGCTGCTGCACATTGAGCAGATGTTTTTGGGGAAATATCCACACTGACTCCAAGATCTCTTTTTTGAGATGTGTGTATAGTTGGGATTATATTTTTCCAATGTGCTTTACTTTGCATTTATCAGTATTGAATTTCATCTGCCATTTTGTTGCCCAGTTTTGTGAGATCCCTTTGTTATT
>NC_133789.1:126635-150225 GCF_003597395.2 Chelonoidis abingdonii
TTTATCCAGTTCTCTTTTAAACCCTGTTATAGTCCTAGCCTTCACAACCTCCTCAGGCAAGGAGTTCCACAGGTTTACTGTGCACTGTGTGAAGAACTTCCTTTTATTTGTTTAAACCTGCTGCCCACTAATTTCATTTGGGCTACATCAGTGGACTCCAAACTGGGTTGTGCCCTCCTAGGGGCGTGTGATGGAATGTCTGGGGTGGTGTGGTGGGGCCTGGGCCAGCACCCATGGGTAATGATGGACTCTTTTTATTCTAGCAGACAAAAGTTTAACAAAATCCAGTGGCTGGAAACTGAAGCCACCGAAGTTCAAACTGGAAATAAGATTCACATTTTTAACAATGAGGGCAATCAATCATTGGCACGGATTACCACGAGATATGGTAGACTTTCCATCCCTTGGAGTCTGTAAATCAGAAATGAATGGCTTTCTAAATTATAGGCTCTAGTTCAACCACAAGTCATTGGGCTACATTCAGGAATGATTGAGTGAAAATCTGTGGCTGTATTAGAGGAGGTCAGGCTAGATGATTGTAAAGGTTTCTTCTGGTTCTAAAATCTGTAACGTTTTCCTGTTGACTGGTTTCTTGATGTCTCACTCTGTCCCCCGACCTCTGTGTTGCTGTGATCCTCTATCCTAAACTGATGTATTGGATTTTCATTTTGACAGTACTTGTATTGATTGTCATCCTGATAAGGATGTGAACTTGTCCTGGCCTCTCCTTGAAATCTTTCCCTCCTTTCTATGCCTTCTCCAGCTCCTTGTCCATCTTCCACCCTGTCCCAACATTAGTGTCCTTCCCTGCTTCTGTAGTTCTCTCTGCCTTTACCCCTCAGTCTGCCTGACCTCACTCAGCATACTACCTGCTGAGGTGTGCAGGGGCGGTGAGTAATATGGGCCCGTGGTGCCTATGCTCCAGGAATATTCAGGACCCAAGGGCCCGGCACCACCAATGTTTGGGGCTGGGTCTCTCCCCTGGGCCTGCCTGCTGCCCCCATGCGCCACCCCTGGAGTGTCTCCCAGCCCTGCCTGCCACCCCCAGGCAATTTAAAAGGGCCCAGGGGCCCCTGGCTGTCACCATCAGCAGCGCAGTGGGGCTAAGGTGGCTTCTTGCCTGCCCTTGCTCCGCACCACTCCAGGAAGCAGCCGACACACCCTTGTGGCCCTGGGGTGGGGAGAGGGGGTGGGATGTGTATGTCTGTGCACTGCTCCTACCCTGAGCGCTGACTCCACAGCTCCCATTGGCCGGGAACTACGGCCAATGGGAGCTGCAGGGGCAGTGCCTGGGGGCAGCGGTACACCGAGCCCCCCCCCCGCCTAGGAGTTGCTGCCAGATGGGTGTGCAGGTCGCTTTTGGGAACCGCCTGAGGTAAGCGCCGCACCCCTCATCCTCTCCTGCACCCCTGCCCCAGCCAGAGCCCGCATCCCAACTCCCTCAGAAAGCCTGCCCCCTGCACCGACTCCTGCACCCCAACCCCCAGCCCAGAACCCGCACCCCCTCCCGCATCCAAACTCCCTCCCAGAGCTTTAAGCAGATGGGGTGGGGCGGGACTTAGACCCATTCCGGGCACAACCAAAATTTATACAAACCTGCTGCCCCTTGATGTGTGAATACCTTTCATGTATCTACTCCCAGAGCCCATCTGGTTTCATCTCCCGCCATTGTATGGGCATAGAGTCTTCAGCAGGCAAGGCAGCAATAAAATCTTTGTTGGTATATGCAAGAAATAAATCACAGTCCTACCAAGGTTCTGACATGACATATAATTTAGTCTACTTTGCTCTAGCACCTGGACAGAACAGAAAATTTGGTACCAATTTGGAGTTGTCTGTTTGGCACATGCTTCTGATAAGTAACATTGAAAAGCAGATCAGCTGTGTAGAAGGTGTATGGACTCCACCAGACAGAGCAACAGTTTGGTATAAATCCACTTTACACCCTAATTTCCTGTGTTTTGTATGTTGCAAAAGAATATATGGCTTCCCTTTGGTGGGTTAGTGTGTGTGGGAGAGGAGGATCTTGTTTTTGGCAGGCTGTAAGAGCCTAGTTGTTGTAGACGTGTCAGTCCCAGGATATTACAGAGACAAGGTAAGTGAGGTAATAACTTGGACCAATGTCTGTTATTTAGAGAGACAAGCTTTTGAGCTACACAGAGCTCTTCTTCAAGTCTGGGAAAGGTGCTACAGACCCATATTAGTATAACGACATCGCTCATGGGTGTGAAATCCATGCCTTGATTGACACACTGCGTAGACAGCACTGTGTCAACGGGTCGACATAGCTACCGCAGCTTGTTGTGGTGGTTTTACAGAGTGGCTAAATAGTGATTTTTACAGTAGTGCAACTGTATCAGAACAGCTGGGCCACTGTAAGCTCGCTAGCGTAGACATGGCCTAAAGGACTAGCAGCTGCGCCGCTGTAGCACTGTACATGAAGACAAGCCCTCAGAGTGTCACAGCTAAATACAAGATCAAACAGATTGGATAGTCCCGTAGCACATATTCTAGGGGAAGTGACCCGTTAATACCCCTGTAGTCATAGAACACAAAGGATGGGGGTTAGTGGGTTACAGATTGTTGAAATAAGCAATAAATCCAGAGTCTTTATTAAATGAAATATGGTTTATTTCAACAATATGCAACCCACTAACCCCCCTTCTTTTTGTCCTTTGACTACAGGGTGTTAATGGACCACTTCACCTTGAATGGTCCTGTAGTTTAGCATAAGTAGTTAGAATATGTGCTGTTTGATCTTGTATTTAGCTGTGACACCCAGAGCCCTTTCCCAGACAGAAGAAGAGCTCTGTGTAGCTCAAAAGCTTGTCTCTCTCACCGACAGAAGTCAGTCCAGTAAAAGATACTACCTCATACACCTTGTCTCTTTGAGAAGAGTCTTAAAATGTAAAAATTTTGTTTGTATTTTTAAATCTGTGCTGTATATACACCTGGACCGGTGGATAGTGCAGATCAAAAATCGGGGCGGGGGGAGTAAAGAGAGACTGAAGATACTTCCCTTTAAATGGGGATTTCATAATTTCCATAGCAACATGTTGTGATATGACAAAGCTAGAATTATGATTTCACTGCAGGTTTGAACAAAAGGTAATGCTTGGTTAAGGATGGTACAAGCCCTTACCAAACATGTGAATCTTCACGGTAGAAATGGGGATTCTGGGAGTTAGTACAAGCTAATGACATTGCATTTTTACAGACATTCTCTTTTTTTAATGTCTGCCTTATCATTAAAGTCTCTGTTCAAAATCTATTAAATCATTCAGGAAAGTAACTGTGGAGGACTATGGTATAGCATGATTTCTGTGTACGCTTTGTATTGCTCTTATGTGGCAGTACAGAATGTCAGAACGGTGTGAATGTGTTGACAAATGAAAACAGTTATTTATTCTGGTTGTGGAACTGAAAGGTCAGCTCTCCAATTAATTTGATAAAATCTTACCCCAAAATAACTTTCCGGTCTAGTGTCTATTTAACTTATTAAGTCAACCACAATAGCTCATACAAACTATGTCCTGCAAAAATGTTCTTTTATACAATTGTTCTAATTCTAACAGTTCAGGTTGTGTAGCAAGTCCATATGAAGAAATTTTGAGTCATATCTTACATTACAATAGAACCATTTGAGTCTTCATTCCTACTAAGTAACAAATGTAAAAAAAAATCTAGCTAAGTAGTGGTGCACTGACAGTCTGTGTAAATTGAGATGGCTTGAATGGTTTGCATCTTGCTTTTGGCCATCATGTAATCCTTGTCTCTTATTCTCTCCTGAGCTGTTGTCAAAGGTACATTGCAAACACTGCAGCAAGATAGTGCTGGACAGCAGTATTGGTGAGTCTCATCTTATGCTGGGGTTACGTTCCGCTGTCAGTGCATAAAGCGAAAATCACATACAGTCAAAATTACATTGAGTGTAATGGTGGGAGGAATCGCCCGCACTATAGGTACAGTATTTAAATTGTTGTTTTTCTCTCTTTTTGTTTTTGCCAACTGCGCATATCTGAATTCGTGCATTTTAAATGCGTGTACGATGAGACTCACTTGTATGGAAAATGTCTTGCCAAGAAGAATGAAGTGACTTGATTATTTGCTCTGTCACTGAAACATCAACTCTGATCTGGATGGATCACTTCCTTTTTGGGATAGAGGGTCTGATTTATCACTGCCCTGTGGGAGCACTTAAAAAATATTTTTTCCTAGAGCAGACACGTCCGTGCAGGGTTTCAAACACAGGGAAATCACAAGCCCAGTGACTGGCATGTGGGCAGCTGGATCCTAAGAGATAAATGAAAATATCTAAGCTGGATTCAGAATAAACTTTTGATTGAAACCTACTGGACTATTTCACATTGTGGTATTGCTGTTTTTTCTTGTGAATGAATCATCCAGAGCTAAAAATGGGAGTGGTGTTAGAATATTCAGGGATCTCACTTAGCTCAGAAATTTAGAAAGGTGAGATTAAGTTGGAACATAGTGCAATATGAACAATCCCTCTGTTGAGTGACTTAGTGCCAAAGCACTAAATTTTCCATATAATATGGAGTCTTGCAACCTTATCTGAACCCAGCAAATGTTGGGTTCAAGTCTGGTTGGGTCTGACAATAACTCACCACTCCCTGGCTTGGGTCAAGTAATCTTTGATGACCTTCTTTTGCCTGCCAGGTCTGTGTGGTGGCAGCTGCGTGTCCAACTCCTGCGGGCCCCCATCTCTTTGCTGCACTGTGGTGTGAGGGGCTGACGAGTTGCAGTGCTATTCCCTCTGCAGCACACACAGTCCAGTGAGGCAGCAGTGGCCAGTTGGAGGAGTCACACATCTGCGGCTGCACTGACCTTATGGGCATGCAGTGGCCAAAAAAAGATTGCAGGCATGCGAGCGGAAAGCCCCCATCAGACTGAGCTCCAAGTAGCAGTGCTAATACAGGTTTGGGGGGAAGTATCAAGCTGGGCTTGGGCTGGGTCTGAAAATGAGATGACTCAACACTCTTGGGCTTGGGTCGTGTTTGGGTGGGCTGTGGGTCTAGTTGAGTTCAGGTCGGGTTTTAAAATTAGGCCTGAACAGACCTCGAATATAATAGATGAAGGAAATAATTGATGAAAACACAAAGATAAAACAGCAAAGGATAATAACTAAAAAGCATGTCCAGACAGTCCTAACCATTCAAGCAGGACCAGTTCCTCAAAACAGAGGCTCAAAGCAAAGGGTAAACACTGTTCACAGGTTACTGACCAGTACAATTATATATTTTTCAGATAATAATGCAGCAGAATAATTCAAAATACAGCATGAAATCTAAACCAGCTTCTGTGATTATGGAATTTTTCTAGATCATCCTCAATCTATTGAACAAATGTCAACGTTTTCCTCATATTATTCATAGATTCATAGACTCTAGGACTGGAAGGGACCTCGAGAGGTCATCGAGTCCAGTGTCCTGCCCAGACCATCCCTGATAGACATTTATCTAACCTACTCTTAAATATCTCCAGAGATGGAGATTCCACAACCTCCCTAGGCAATTTATTCCAGTGTTTAACTACCCTGACAGTTAGGAACTTTTTCCTAGTGTCCAACCTAAATCTCCCTTGCTGCAGTTGAAGCCCATTGCTTTTTATTCTATCATTAGAGGCTAAGGTGAACAAGTTTTCTCCCTCCTCCTGATGACACCCTTTTAGATACCTGAAAACTGCTATCATGTCCCCTCTCAGTCTTCTCTTTTCCAAACTAAATAAACCCAATTCTTTCAGCCTTCCTTCATAGGTCATGTTCTCAAGACCTTTAATCATTCTTGTTGCTCTTCTCTGGACCCTCTCCAATTTCTCCACATCTTTCTTGAAATGCGGTGCCCAGAACTGTTAACATTGTTTTGAATTGCATCTCCAGGAAGCACTTCACAGAAAATAATTGTTTCTGACTATCTAGTACCAATGAATCATAAATTCCTATCTGAATAGCATTACAAAAGAACAGGGCATGTTTAAGGCTTTCCCAATGCATGTATAAATGTTTGAGAGCCACACTTCCTGTATCATAAGGCTACAGGATATTAATGTGGATGTGATTAGAGTCCTGCGCAGATACAAAATTTGTATCTGCATCCGTCCGAGATCTGCAAACATGGTTTGTGGATGGATATAAAGCAGATATCTGCAGATTTGCAGGCATCTAGATGTTAGGGGGGTTTTTTACTTGCAGTGAGCTGCAGTCAATAATCTTAATACACAATTCTCAAATGTGTCCAAAGCATTTTAAAGAGTAATACACTCAGAGCTCAGAGTCAGGCTGGGAGCAGACACTGTGATGTTATGGCATAAAAAAATAAATGCACAGAACACTCTTCAGCCTATTGGTTTGTGTGTTTGCATTTCCCCCTCATCTGGCCCTGTGCTGACATGGGCCATTTATCTTTTTTCTTTTCCTTTCCTTTTTTACTGCAGAAATCTGTGTCCTGTGAAAATTGCTGTTCTGTCAAAAAGCAAGCAAATCTTGCATATGTAACAGCATCACTTCTGCACTGCTGGCAGAGAAACTGTTGTATTTCAAACTGTGTTTTGGAAACCTATAAGCACCTCAAGCCACATCTCCAGAATATGTATTTGGTAACAAGATCTTGCTAAGGAAATCTGAGTGGTTCATGGTGCCCATCTGAGTGGGGGAATTTTAGAAAGTACTTGTTCCTTCATGAGGATCTGGAAGTACACTTCAGTTTATCCTGCATTTGTCGTATGTAGGAAGTGCATGTATTTGGGCCTGTCATCCCATGGCAATAGACAAGCTAAGATAAATGAGTTGCTAATGGCTGCCCACTAATTATAGGGCACTTAATCTTTTGTTGGTGTCTTGCTCAAATGTTTAAGCTGTTGGTAGAGGTGTTGAGAAGAAAATTGACATGTATGAACATCCCAGTAAGAACTGAGTTGTGCTGTCACTGAGGATGCTGGTAGGCAGAATGGAGAAATTATTAGTGAATTCTGTCTTGTAGCAAGGCTTGAACTATAACTCTTTTTATTTGTTGGGTTGGCTGGCTGCATGAGTGATGTTGCATTACAGTCTTACTTAAGACTATTTACCATTAACAGCTGCCATATGTGCCTTTAGGACTGGAATTTTGTGAAAGGTAAAAGTGATCTGTGGTAGGAAGAAAGACACACTCAGGTAACAGTGGACTAATGTTACAGGGCCAGAATAGGAAGAGTTCTATATTCAGAGCAGATAAGATTCCGTGAGCTTCTTAGGGGAAAAGAAACCGATCCTGTTTTCCTTTCGCAGAGACCATCTCCTTGCTCTGGTTCTCAGGAGCCAATGTTTGAGGGTGATACAATGAAACTGAAATGTAAGAAGTGGGATTTTCTGGGACTGTTTGAAAATGGAATTATTTGTTCTACAATAAGCAGAGGCCAAGCTTTGCTCTGTGCTTCCACTAAGTGTACTGATAAGAACCTTAGGTATAACTCTATGAAACTCATTTACTGTGTAAGGAATAAAGACAAGTCTGTAGTGTTATTGATGACCTAGTCTGTGGTTCCGAGACACAGGAGTTCCTACTGTCCTTAAAGCTCTCTTATTCCTTCAAAACCCAAAGGACTTCCATCAATACAAATGTCAGATATGAGAAGAAAGGACAAGGCATACACTACAGAATGAACGTTTTTCCTTTCGGCCTTGTTTTTACAGCAATTACTGTTCTGTTCCAAGTAGACTTCCCCTGGCATTGAGGCTCATCCCTTGGCACAGCTGTTATCTTCCTGCCAGACAGAAAATTAGCCAACTTTTGTTTGGATAATAGATGAAAGTCCTTAAAATGATTTGGCGCATTGCCATGATTATTGGGTACACATGGCAGAACATGTAGAAAATTTGCTCACACATGAGGATTCGTCTGCAGTGTGCACTCTTACTGAAAAAGGGGAACAGTCACAGGGGAAATGGAGAAGGTTTATATGTTCATTATCTAACATTTTGTTATGTGTTAACTGTGAGCTAATTTCTGCAGAACCTCAAAGTCCAGAATGTAGGTTTAGTTTGGGTACAATTTACTAATTCAGATTTTATTTATCTATTTAGATTTCTAATAAAAAGGCGTCCATCCAAAAGCTGTGGGCACCTTGCCAAAACTTAGAAACCCATCAAAAAATATACAGCACATATGCTTATCTAAAGCTCAACCACTATTAAACTCTCTTGAGTCTGCTAAATGGGGTTGGAGCTCTTGAGAGAAGCAGCTTTCCCATAAGATTTGTGTTTCCAGATCCAGCTGGAAACATGGTGAAAGCTGATTTTTCATGGTAGTTCAGCTCTTCTGGTTCCAGTCCTGGAAAAATGAATGTACACAAATGGGGCAAGTGAGTAGGGGAATTCTCTGAAAGGTTCAGAGCCCTGAAAGTTTGGTTTGATTTTGTTTCCAAAAGCAGGTGAAGATTTTGGATGGAGGATGCTGGTGGTTTCTGTTTCCTTTGAACTACTTTGCCTATTCCTAATATAAATTCTAATGCAGAGAGCAGAGCACTGTCGTGATAGATTCATGGTTGCCTGTGTTGCTATGCAGATCGGCTTTTGCCATTTGTACCAACTGGAGTTTTTTTAGGTCATGTGTCTTCATTCCTACATTTAATGCATTGTGATAATCAAGCCTGGAGGGCATGAACACATTTATCATCATGCCCAGGTCTGTACCCGATAGGAGGAGTGCAGTCTTCTGGCCAGTTGCAGGTGGAAATGTTTTTGTTTTTTTTTGTTTTGGGGGTTGTTAGGGGTTTTTTTTGGCCACCATGGGTTTTTTGGTACACCTCTACCCCGATATAACGTGACCCGATATAACACGAATTCGGATATAACATGGTAAAACAGTGCTCTGGGGGGTGGGGCTGCATGCTCCGGCAGATCAAAGCAAGTTCGATATAATGCAGTTTCACCTATAACGCAGTAAGATGTTTTTGGCTCCCGAGGACAGCGTTATATTGGGATAAAGGTGTATCTGATAGAATTGAGGAGTCTGAAGGGACCTATAAGCTGTGGGCCAACTTTTACAATGTATGGACAATGAGGCAAATACTTCAAAATGTTTCCATTTTCCTAAAATTATAGCCTCCCTTTTGCTTGGGTTCATCTTTTGCCAGATGCTGATTTCAGCTGAGATTGAGAGCAGGGAGCTTGCTGTTTAATACTGGCACTGCAGCACGTGTTGTCACACCAGCTCTCAGTAGCTTCATGGATATTGAATAATATGGAGCAAGGATTGAACTTCTTGTGATTCTGTAGGCGAGGCCTTTGGAGGTGGAGGAACAATTACCCAGAACAACCCCCTGAGTTTGTTCAGTCTGAGAGGAAGGACCTAAGCCATTTCAAGGTGTTTTTATTCACCCCTGCATGTTCTTGGAGGTAGGTCGAGGGTATTTGGCAATCAACAGTATCAGATGCCACTGAAGATGAGTGTGAATGGATTTCCCTTGCCTCTGGGCCATCCACTAGACCAGAGGTGGGGAACCTTTTTTCTGTCACGGGCCGTTGACCCACATAAAAAAATCAGTCGCAGGCCACATGCAAGTAAAAAGCAACTTAATTTAGAGGTTTTTTTAGAGAGAGAAATATAAAACATTCAACTCCCCCCCCCCCCCCCTGAGAGAATCCCTGGCAAGACACCTGTCACCCCCCCCCCCCCCCCCCCCCCCCCCGTGGGGCAAGCCAGCACTCGTGGCTCCAGCCCCACGGAGGGGTATGAGGGGAAGGCGCTGAGACTTGCCACGGGCCGCATGAAATTAAGCCACAGGGCAGATCCAGCCCACGGGTCGTAGGTTCCCCACCTTAGCCCTAGAGCAACGTGTTCTATCTCTGTACCGTGTCCTGGCCTGAAGCCTGGCAGGGGGATCCAGGATGCTGGCAGCTGGTGCTGTAGGCTGTTTTTAACTGTTTCTCGATTATCTTGTGTAGAAAAAGGCTAAACAAGGAGCAGTGACTTGCACGGCCTCCTTCATAACATCCATGATGGTCTCTTAGTACTGCTCAGACTTTCATATTTTAGAGGGAGTGGTGGATTCCTCTTGTCACAGAAGGTATTGACAGCCTGTGGGGTCCCAGATATTCTCTACTCACCCACTGCCAAGGAAGGCAGGGCTCAGTCACCGGTGGTGACCATGGTAGCTCGCAGTACATACGTGACTACAGCCTGTGTGAACAGACTAAAAATATGATCAACTTTTGAGATAAAAATCTGTAGGAGACTCACTGGTGAGTGCAGATTGTTGAGTAACTATCCTGTTGGGATCCAGGCCCACTGCTAAAGGACCTCCCCCCAGCCTAAGGAGAGGATCCACAGGACCTGGAAGCCATGTGATTCCAGGGGACAACTAATGAAATAACAGGGACAGGAGTAGCAATATCCTTGAGAACTTGTGGAGGATGGGAAGGGGCAAATATAGTATCTATCTATAAAAAAGAGGAATAAGGACAACCCAGGGAATTATAGACCAGTCAGCTTAACTTTGGTATCTGGAAAGATAATGAGCAAATAATCAAACAATCAATTTGTTGGGGCACCTAAAAGATAAAAAGGTGATAATAATCAATGTGTTATAAAGAGGAAGGTGATAAATTAATTCTCCTTAACTGCTGAGAACAGGACAAGAAGTAATCTTAAATTGTAGCAAAGGAGATTTAGATTGGACATTAGGAAAAACTTTCTAACTTGAGTAGTTAAGCACTGGAACAAATTACCAAGGGAGGTTGTCTAACCTGTTCTTAAAAATTTTCAATGATGGAGATTCCACAAACACCTCTCGGGGATGGTCTAGGTAATACCGAGTCCTGACTCAGTGCAGGGGACTGAACTAGATGATCCATTCAGTCCTACATTTTTGTAATTCTGTGGGCAGCAGGGGGCTTTGTTATAGATTCTGAGGGCACTTGAAAATACTGAGCGTTTGGCCTCTTTTTATGTGATTTGCTAAGCCCCAATTGTTTTCTTGATACTTCTTACTTTCCAGGTTCATAGCCAAGAATATCATGAGGTTGCAGCGCCTGGGCATAACCCACATCCTGAATGCAGCAGAGGGAAAATCCTTCATGCATGTGAACACTAATGCAGAGTTCTACGAAGGCACAGGCATCACTTACCATGGCATTAAAGCTAATGACACCCAAGAATTTAACCTCAGTTGCTATTTTGAGGAGGCAGCTGACTTTATTGACAGTGCGCTGTCCCAGAAGGATGGTAAGGCATCTCCAAGAATATCTCTGCCCTGTTTTCTAGCCAGTATGTGAATTTACTGGCCATTTGTTTCATTGTTTGAAATACTCCTTTTTTCTTTCTTCAGTTTTTCAGTGGAACAGAAACCAAAGCATTCAGATCAGCACTTAGACTTCTTGGTGAGGAGTTTAGGGCACTTGAATATACAATGTAGAATTTGCTGTGTATGAACAGAGCCCCTCAATGTATGAAACAATGGAAAACTGCCACAGCAGTGGGTAATTTGGGGAGAGTAAAACAGCTGGTGCATCTTAGCAATGAAAGTGTCAAGGAAAAATCATACTGGAAATGCTATGTTAGGAAGAGAGACTTTAATATTTCCTGAACATATTAGTGGATCAGAATGGAAAATCTGGAAAGTAACACAGGACCCAAACACTAATTTAAGACAGTAAAAATCATAAATCAGAGTCAGGAAGGACATTGTAAAATGCAACACTCAGCTTGCAACACAAGCTAATATCAGAGATGCAGATTAAATGCAAATAACACATGCAAGAGTGGATAATTTCTTAGCATAGGGTAGAGGTAGTCAATAGGTGGACCGCAGGCCAAATCTGCACCATAAGATGCTTTGGAACAGACCACAAAATCTTTTTATTTACTTGTTGTCATTATTGTTGTTGTTTTTATATTATTTTCTCTGGAGTCTGGATATTGAGTATACCTTGACCAAGAAATTTGGATCTTGACAAAAAATAATTGATAACCCCTGGCATAGGGCACCTATGTATTTTTGAAAATCCCACTAGGCATCTAAATATCTTTAAATACCTGGCCCCTATTGTTTGTGAGTATCTAAACCCCACTCTCTCAGTGGTTAGGGTTAGGGTTTGTCTGTTTGTCAGAGGGTGGACATGGATGGCAGGAGAGAGATCACTTGATCATTACCTGTTCTGTTCACTCCCTCTGGAGCACCTGACGTTGGCCACTGTTGGCAGACAGGATACTAGGCTGTATGGACCTTTGGTCTGACCCAGTATGGCTGTTCTTATGTTAGGAGCTCACCTAGCAGGGGTAGAAGGCATATTATATTTTATATGATTGTGAAGGAAGTCTCCCTTTTTTAAAAGGATATTTTATTATTGTATCATAAGCCACCATGCGTTTGAGCATGGCTTTTTCTTTATTCAATATCCTGACACTGGGCATAAGTTTTCACACTCTTGAAACAAATGCAACTAAAATCCATTCAATTATGATCCATAGGTTTCATCCATCAATCCATTCTGAGCAGCTGTTTCCTTTGTCAACAGCTCTGTTTGCACAAGGCTCAGAGGGAATATCCTTGGGTTTTTTTTACCGCTCCATGTGGCAGCTACAGCAGTTGCCTACACTGAATAGTGATATTAGGAAAGTATTCCATTTATTTTGCTGACTTTTTTGCAATAAAAGTTGTTTCTTGAAAAAAGCTAATTCTGCTGTGTTCAATGCTTTTCATTTAATCTCCTTTCCCCCTGCAAATTCTATTCTGTTTCCCTCAGCTGGAAATAAGGAGTCATACCAGTATTTTCCCAATTGGGTCCTTTCACACAGATTGATTAACAGTTTTCTACATTGAACAACATTTGCTGTCTGCACCCCATTCACCAAAAACAGGCAAACCTTTTAGGATTTGATTAATTGTTCCTCTGTTGTTTGCTTGGTCATCTTTAGATGTAGCATGAATGCTCAGAAAGTAGGACAGAAGATAAGGACCAAAAACTCCAGCTCAAAGGTAGCAGGTTTTATGCATGTCAGGGGAACCACTGACATATTCAGATGTTTTAACACAACTGACTCAGTGCTGCTTCTTTCTCCTCTGGGATCTCCTTCATATGTAACTGAGGTGGAAACCATAGCAAGGGAGTCTGAAGAGGTTACACAACAGGCAGAAATCTTAGGGAATTCAAGGTTTGGGTTTGTTTTTTTTTTCAGAGCCCTCATTTTAACAGTAATAAAAAAACAACAATGACCCAGTCGGCTCCTAGGTGAACCATGCAAGGAAAGCGAGTTCGTAACTAAGGAGAAGGAGGGAGGGTAGCTGTCTTGACTGTACATGCCCTTAGAACGCCCTGCTCATTGCTTTAGTCATCATGGGGCCAGATGTGAAGTGAGATGTATCAGCTTACTCTTTTATGGGCTAAATTTGGAGCTAAATTTGGAGATGACATGTAGGATTTGGTGTAAATTACACAGTCTAAGATTCTGTAATATACACATAAGGAGGTGGTACAGAAGAAGGTATAAATTACACCAATTGAGACGGCCTCTAGACAGACATGAATTTGGGCCATCTGTACAATTTCCTCATCAGGAGAAGATTATAGACTTTACCAAGGCCCCAGTGCTTGTACAGAGGGCAGGGTTAATCTACTCTAGAGTTGAATGTTACAGCCCTTAGTATGAGTGAAATTGTAAGGACATTAATTAATGTTTGTTCAGTGCTTTGAAGATATAAAGCAAGTTGAGTGCTGAGTAATCCAAATGACTCTGCAGAAGGTATTGTAGTAGCTCCAATGTTTCTGAACAAGGAGAAATGGTAACTGGGAATTGGTGTAGCAGCTCCTATGATTAAACATTTCTTTGGGACTCTATTAAAGAGAGAGGGAAAGGTTGACACTTTCCCATGCTGGTTCCAAGCACTGTCACTGGTCAGAGTATCAGAACAGTAGATAAAAGCTGTCTCTGGTTTGAATAAACCGACTGCTGCTTGGGTAAAAGAAACAACGCCTGAGTCTTGAGATTTTTAGCTCTGAGAATTCTGACTTCAGATGGATCATCTGGTTGTGGTATGTGCCCCCTGGAATTTCTGCTGCACCAAATTATCTTAAACATTTTCAAATGGAAGATTTGGTATAATAGTAGATACCTTGCTGCTCCACAGAGTCCCAGGAAAACTTGCTGCAATGCTGCAAAGCAAAGCTTGTAACATGGACCTCCTCTGTACTGAAATCTTAGACGTCCAGAGTGCAGTAGTTCAGCTTGTACTTCTCGTCAGTTCATTATTTCTACTTACGTTATATTTCTTCACATGCTCCCAATGACTTTCTCAGCCCACATCTGAATAGCTGAAAAGTCTTTTGCAGAGGGGGAGAGAGAACTCTTTCTAGAATGTTCAGGGGGATCTGCCTTTGGCATATTTTTATTTTTTTTGGAAGGGGGTTAGAGGACTGGCAACCTACAGTTTGGTCAATCTGATGAATTCCGAAAGCAAGAACTTACCTCTTCCTAGTAGTGTTGTGAGCCAGGGAAACAGGCCTGCACTGAGAAGGAGAGTTTAGGAAGTCCAGGCAGTTGGGGTGAACTGTAGTAGAGGTATGGAAGTCCTGCTACACCTGCTCAGTTTGGATGGTGCTCACAGAAATGTGGATAATAGTGACAAAATTACTCTGAATTTTCAGTGATTTGTCAGTGCCCTTGTTAATTCTGATAGGGCTCCTTAAGTCTCAGGTGCTGTTATGCCACTTCTGACCTACCTGTCTAATTATTATGCAAAAAGTAATAGACTTTTAGCTAGGCTAAAGGTCCATTCCAGTTATTAAATAAATGCATTGTTAAAATTATTTATATTGTATGGTAGAGCCGGGAGTTCATTGGCTTCACTCCCCTTCCTTTTTCAGAAAGGTAACCAGCCTCTCCTTCATTCCTGTAATGATAGTGATAACTTTTCTCCAATACTGCAATGATAAGCAAAGATGGAAAGGGAAGTGGCACCAAGTTCAATTAATAAATATTATAGACATAAAGGAGAGCGATTTAGGAGATCAGCCTTTAAATTAACACAAAGGTTGTAATGCTGATGTTCCTAAAAAATTCTCTCAAGGATCTCAGTAACCCAAGGCAAATATGCTAAGAGTCTTTTCTCTGCTGCAGTTCACAGTAAACTGGCTTTCATGAGAGAAATGTGTGACTCCTCTGTCCTCTTGCCACTACTGTGGGTTTGTTGGGGTCAGCGTCTCCCCTGTGTTTAGGAAGAAATTCTGTATTTGGAAACGTGGGCCAGTGAGTAGTCACCAGACAGCAAACCAACTTGGGCCAGATTTCAAACAGGGAGAATGGTGGTGTTGTTTTATTTCATTTCTTATTGGTTATTTATCTACAGCACATTCACCACAAATAGCTGGAGTAATGGCATTCAGAATCCTGTATCAGTCAGCTGGCCGCATTCTGTTTGCTCTTGGTGGAGGTATGTTTTCTAACTGGGTTCTGCTGGCTATTGATGCTGCATAGTCAGCACTTTCATTTGTATCCTGTATGCTGAATGAGCAGCTTCTCTAAAATGAGAGCGCTTACATGCTAATGTGACTTCAGAAGCAGAGACCTGGCAGTAGCAGAGGAAGGTGTAACTGAGGTAGAGACGTAGGAAGTGCTAGGATTACAGTGTAAAGGATGTGTATCTTGCTTTGTGAAATGTGTTGTATCCAAACAACAGCCCATGTTTATCCCATGCATCTGAAGTCTTGCATACTTTTAATTCTGTGGTTTTAATTTCTCTGCCACATTGGTCCTTCTGCAGAAAATGAAGTTAGGGAGTCCTGCAGGCTGCTAACCTTATTGTAGACCGAAAGATTGCAGGAGCTTAGCAAATGGAAGGAGTCCAATTCTTCTCTCTTTGGAAACAAATATGATATTTTCTGCTTTAATTTGTACAGGTGTTTATTTTATGTAATTGTTTTGCAGTTTGCTGGATGATGGCATGGCTGCTAACAGAGACAGAATACCTGTCTTCTAGCTGAGCCATTCAAAATTCAGTCATTGGACTGCTGAAGGACCAATGTTGTGCTGTTCATTCATCCTTCCATCAAAGGTGTTTCTGTAGTGCTTCCCACGATAGTCTCAGTTATAATCTGTTGTTTTCTTTATGTTCTCTCTGTACAGGCCGGGTGTTTGTACACTGCCGTGAAGGCTACAGCCGCTCCCCAACACTGGTCATTGCTTATCTCATGCTTCGCCAGAACATGGATGTCAGGTCTGCAGTGAGCGCTGTCCGGCAGAAGCGAGAGATTGGGCCCAATGATGGCTTCCTGAAGCAGCTCTGCCAACTTAATGAGAGATTAGTGAAAGAGGGCAAACTGAAGCCCTAAACCGAGGAGCTGCATTTTCTCAGAGAGGCTCTCCTGACTGTCAAAGGGTGCACGTTAGGTGCTTTAGATAACCCAAACTTAAACTGCTAGGCTAGGTCATGCGGTGCGAGGGAGGCAGAGTCCCTTCTTGTCTAGTGAAAGTATCTTCCACATGTCTGGGTCTGCCCTTTAAAATAGCACAAAGCTCCATCACTCCTAGGAGTGTTGCACTAAAGAAAGCTCTTTAGAGGGATAATTCCAACAATGTATCAGCTGTCATCACATGTGTTTCTTTCAGAGCTCACTGGAGGTCCCATGACATACGTACTTCGCATTGACTTTGGATGTCATTTATTTTAGCTTCATGTTCTTGAATCCCACCAGTGCAACTTGGCCGCATGGGTGCCTAAGAGCAGAAACGCATCTCCCTTCACTTGCTTTTAATTGAAGTACTGTATTTTTAAAAGTGTATCTCACAAACTCACAGGTGCCTAAAGTCTGAGTGTAGGAGCTTGCAAAGACAGAGAAGTATATATGCAAATACACAGATGCACTCACCCCTATTAGTGTGTTTAGCTTTGTGTGTGGTATGGATATATACAATACAGTATACATACAGGGCTTGAGTGTGGCAGTAAAGCCATCCAGAGTCTGATGGTAATACAAGTACCCTTGAAAATAGAGTTTGTATATCTGTTGTTTGTGTTTATTATTAAGTAGAAACAAAAATGCTGTATTTTTTTCATCTTAAAATTTAGACGGAAAAGTAAAATATAGAGAGCAAGTATCAAAGGAAAGAATCGAATGTGAGGAGCAGAGAATGGGAGTGCTTAGGTATGTTGATACTTGGTGTGAGTATAAGAACCTGAACAGAAGACACACACAATGTGAACTGGCTGCTTATGAGGGATTTTAGTGAATTTCAGGTTCTTTTTTCTTTAACCTCACTATTATTTATATTGACCCTGGAAAGCTTGAACCTGAAATCTTTTTCCTCACTGAAATATTTTCCCTTCAAGAAGCACACACACTGATTGCTTATTGTAAGATGCCCATTGTAAGGGACAGCACATTCTGGCTTGAAGTAGGATTGCACTGTTTGTGTTTAAAGAGAAATGAGCCCTGTTGCCCATCATATGGACATGGCAAACATTTACTTGCAAGTGGTTGATATCTTTAGCCTCTCTTAGATGCTGCCCCATTGAGTCACTGCAGTATCTGGAGTGTAAGCTGCTTCGTTTACAGTGTGTATATTGGCTGAGTGTGCAAACATAACTTTAAAGGCTTGCAAAGTGCTGTACATGTACTCAGGGCCTCACTGGTGCACCCCCAGAATTGTTGGTAATGCTATCAGAACCCTGCATATACTTGTTCAGTTTTTCTGTGTGATTTTATGTATTTAAAGGATAACATTTTAACAAGAAAAACTCTTGTATTATTGATGCACACAACACCCAGCACTAGGTTGTTCTTTTTGTGTATTCGATTTTTTTTAACCGTGTGTCATTTCCTGATCTATTTTTATTTTAATATTTCGTACACTTAGTTTGGTTTCAAGAAAGTTGTGGCTTGGGTCACTTGGCCTATGACTCCATATGTGACTTCTCTAGTCAAAAACAGGGCTTGCTTCAGTTTCTTTGCATAGGATAGGGATAGCCAAACAATAGTCCAGCTAGCCCCGTACCCTATCTTTGTCAGCGGCTAGTACCAGATGCTTCCACAGAAAAACAGCCTCATAATGGATAATTATGGAAGAATCAGCACATGGAATTCAATCATACTTACTATCTACTAAATCCTGTGCATTTAGTGATTGGCATTTGTCCTGAAGCAGGAGGGTTTACATCCTTTATAGAATTTTATCATATCTAATGCATTTGGGGATACTTTTCACTATCAGTATAAATGTCTGATTTTTAAAAAACCATTACTTTCATATATTGTGATAGTGAGTTTCACAGGTTAATTATGTTTGTGTAAAAGTCTTTCCTGTTGATCAGATTTTTAAATCTGTTGCCTTTTAATTTCCTTGGTTGCCCATTTTTCTGGTATTATGAAAGATGGTGAAAAGGAGCACCTGCCTTATCTTTTCTACATTACTCATTCTCCATTTTGCATACTACAATCTTGTTACAGATAAAGCTGTTTTTCTACTTCTGTTGATGATAGAGTTTTTATCTCTTTACCTACATCAGTGTATTGCAAATATGAATCCAAATAAGATAGAAAATATGTACACACACCTCCACTCTATTTTGGCTTTGATTTGGCATTTAGAAGGTAGGGCTCCAACCGAATGAGTGATCTAAAAAGAATTTTATTATTAGGCATTAGATTTTTTTTTCCACAGATGCTCCTAGATTAATCTGTTTAGTTAGTGGGAGTGTGATTAGAAACATCCAGGAATGATCTCAGTGTTTTTTGTTGGAATAGTAGAGTCCATCTGTTTTGTGGTGGTGGTAGGATTTGCACAGCTCTGTATTGTCTTGAACCACCTAAAAGCAGGTGGAGAGAGTGCTGCTCGCAGTTGGCATATGACTAAAATGAACTGGAAAACAAGACAGATAAGAAAAATATGGAGATATTTTTCCTCTGTTTATAGGACCTTTTCAGAGTTCATTTGCAATGATGTAATATCACGAACTTCAGTGGCATAACATCTGATTTACCCCAATGTAAACAAAATCGGAACCAGGTCTTCAGTGTTCAAACTTGGCAGATCTGGTGTCTATTGAGAATGAATAAAAGATGCCTGTGGGAAAGGAATTAGCCCAAAAGCAAGCTCTGAAACATTATATCCTATAGTGAGTTACTGAGTAGTTTGACTCATACATGAAACTGATTCCTTATTTCCTATCCATTCTCTTTGTTCTGCTCATAGTCTTGAATAGTATAGTTAGATTATAACTTGTGATGTCACTTGTACTCCTCCAGTCTTTCATCTGTTCTTTCAGTTTAAGTCCTTTAATGTTGCACAGTATTCTGCAGATTGCAGCTGTCAGAGAAGAGCTCTTAGTTCTAAATTTAATTCCATAATCATGTTATGCTTCTCAGTGCATCTCCTTGACTGTAGGTGCTAGATCTTATTAAAAGGAAAAAATAGAGATTTCTTCCATCATAAGATGAAATGGAGAAAGTACCAAAAAATACTGTGCCTTTTTACTGAAACTGGAGTGGAGCTGCCCACTGCTGCTGTGTGTTCCTTACTGGCGTGACCATTAAGAAATATATTTTTAAGCACAGAAGAATAGGTAAGTAGGAACATGGTGCAGTACCAGTGATTAAACTGTTTTAGCTGTAACCAAGAATGCTGCCTCTGGATTTGTTGATATAAGTTTTATCTCTAAATAACAGAACTTTGCTTTTTGTCAGAGTAAATACAATCAGAGCTTTGGAGAAGGGAGGATGTCTCTTCAGGATACAAACCTGTCACAGAACAAGTACATCTACCATGCCAGACTCCAATATAACAAGAACTAAAGCAGTTGCTTTTTGCTTTGCAGGAATGTTTTGGGTTTGTTTGTTTGTTTACTAAAAAAGCAACTCCAGTAGGTAATGAGTCCTCTAAAATATCGTTGTTTGCAAACACTGTTCTCATGCTTCAGACTGAACTAAAAATGTCCCAGCAATTTTCCTGCTACAGGGGCAGGGTTTATAATTTAGAGAAGAGGATGATGTGTGGGACTTTGCTTTAATATTCACAAAACTTTTTGTCCTTTTTTGTTGTCGTCATCTTTTGGCCATGCAACAAAAACACAGCTGTTTACAACAGAACTGCAACAGTTCTGCATGTCACATGCAGCAACTCAATAGTGCAGCCAGAAATTAGTTCATGAATAGGTGCCCTTGCAACCGGTATGGTGAACAAGTGGTTTCCTGTAAATGGCAAACATTTTGCAAAACTAGTTCAGAGTTTGAGAGGTAGGCTGTAAATGCAGGACTAGTAGCCAGTGACTACTGTGTTCCAATTCCATTTTGACTCATTGTATGATACTGGGCTGGTCACCTTTCTCCTATAAAATGGAAACAATACTTACCTACCTCACAGGCGTATTGAGGATTAATTAATGGTTAGAAAGTGCTTTGAAGATTAAAAGCACTATATAAATGCTGAGTATTATGCAATCTTTGACTTGAAAATCTTCTGTCACATGTATTTTTCTTCCAACAAGAAGGAATCATTGCAATCGATGTGACAGTGGCAATGCTTTATAGTCAGTCATTTAAATATTTACAATGAACTCTCTCTTGGTCAGGCCCAGTTAAAATCCCTGATGCAGGAGTGAGTACAAACAGCAGGAATTTTACTTTCTCCAATTTTATTAAAATGAGTTTTACTAGTTTGACTGTGCTAAAATAATTTTGTTCATGCATCCATGTCATGGGCTCTGCCAATGTGGAAAACTGACAGTAGAACAGACCTAGGTGGTAACTTCCATGCATTTATTATTGGAAATTGGTAACCTCGTGTTCTGTGATATCCCAACGCTAAACATAAATGGGCAATTTCTGCCCTACAGTGTTTTCTATGGGAATTTGGAATTTAAATGTAACTTTGAAGCTGTTAGTACAACCCACAAACTTTAAAAAGAAATCCAGATCTATACCAATAGATCTACGTATATGGCACTGATCTATACAAACACAACCTGCACTGGCTTTCTGTTAAAAATCTCAGCTCTCTGTTTCCATCCACTGGGATTAGCAATTGTACAGGTTTGTCAATGAGCCATTCTTATCTCCTTTGATGTACACTTTAAGGCTCCTGTACTAGTGGAGTTGGAAAAAAGGGTTACAGCCAAAGAGCTTTCTGTACAGGATACTGGAGAGGAAAATGTACGGGACACAAAGTTATATACTGAGCAGGTTCTTTTCCTTTATCTTGGTTGGAAGGTTGGAGCTCCTGGTGTTCAGTAAGAGGAGTTTTGTTCCTTTATGTGGAGCCCACTCCAATTAGAAAAATCAAATGTACAATGCTCATGTTTTGTGATGTGACAAAATAAATTACCAGAGTTAAATTGTTTGTTCTGTACAGTTTGTTGTGGTGCTTTGCAAAACAAAAAAACAAATATGTTTTAGCAATGTGCAATAAAGTATATATGGTGCAGTTGGCATGATGAATACTGAGGTGTAATCTGCTTGGAGTTGCAGCAGTTCAAGGGGAATGTCGCAGATTGCCATAATTACAGCAAATGAGAGGAGCTGCCTCACACCTGAAGAGAGATTCTCAATAGAATATGGCTTCTATGGACATTAAGGGAACACTCAAACAATTTGCACCGTTACCTGGGTTCTATGTACATACAATCTGGGTTCAGTCCCCACAAGTTGCCTGATACTTATGGGCACATTCTGTACAAATCCAGAAAGGCAGGAGAGGGGAGGATTTGTCCTAAACACAAAATTAAAATGTTTTTATTAATAAAAATTTTTTTGGAGATGCTGGAGCAGCTCTGATTTGACAGTTATCTGTTAAAGCTCCTTCTACTTCCCCTTGTTGCAGTCTGGGCAGAAATGTTCTTTCCAGAAATCAACTGTTCAAAAATAGGACTTTTAAAAATTTCATTACAAGCCTCCACCTTGCTGAAAAGCCACAGCCTTTGGGACTGAGCTTACTGTGTCCTGCTAGTGTCTCAAATTATACCAATTGCTATAAGATGTCAGCAGCTGTCAATTGCAATTAAATATCTGAAAGTTAATTACCCAAATCCATATCAATTGTAGCTTACATTTTCAAAACACTAAACAATATTCTGCTTTATTAAACACAGTCAGTGTTTCGGCCCTGCTAAGATGTTTATAATTTCATGAAAAGGGGACTCCCTCTATCTGCTCCCTTTTCTGTGATGAGCCAGTCCTTTTCTTCCATCTCCGATGCTGGCCACAAATAACGTTTTCCAAGTAGTTCTTGTTACATTATGTGCTGTAACTACCACTTAAAAAGAATCAAAGGAGAAAAAATACGGCTGAGCCAATACAGATTTTTGAGAGCTGAATTGCAATGAGTTGTTTTTTAGAGGTGCTGAGCACCTCCAGCTGCCCCTGACTTCATAAAAAATACTGAGCACCCTTAATCTCAGAAGAGTAGGCCATGCCTCTTTAAGTGGGCATGTGTGCTGGCAGCTGAGTTTTTGCACATAGTTTATTAAGACCTGTGAATAGCAACACCAAGAGTGTTAATGGACAATATTGATATCTTCTGCAACACCGGATTTAGGCTTTGCTTCTACTGGAAGAAAGGGGAGAGAGAACCTGAAAAATGAGACTTTGCCACCACACAGATTAAAGTGCAGAATTTCAAGCAGCTGGATGGGGCTGGGTTGTGAACTTGGGTTAGCCATTTGAGATATTTTATTCTGCAAGACTAAGCATTGTCTCATTGCTGTCGTGGTTTAAATCTGCACTGAGAATACACCTATGGTCACCTCACAGCTGGTGTAGAGAGTGCTCAGTGTAAGCAGTGGTTTCCCTTGGTGTTACTGTAGAAATTCCCCAAGTAAATAAAATCTTCAAAATTTACACACACACCCCAAATTTTTTTTCTTTCTTTTTTTGGGTGTGTGAGAGAAAGGGAGAAGAAGAGAGAACCAAGAATGGAATAGTTTTTGTGGCGCAGGGAGCTCTTTTTCATTTAGTTGCTGTAACCCCTTCCCTCACTGCTGAATCTCACCTGCATCATGGCATCTCATTTAGGGCCTTGGCTTGCTCATTTCTTACTCCTCCCACAAATCCTCTCTCCTCACTGCTTGCAATTCAGAAATGATCTCTCAAAGTTGTATCCATAATGGTTGCAAACAGTCTCTCTTTCCTGGCTATCACAGCTGTATGCAGATAGATGTGGGATAATTAATAATGCATATTTATTCTGTTTGGAAGAACAATGGCAAAAGTGATGAGCACAGAACTTCCATGGATGTTACTCTGGGATCTTTTAGCCCAGAGTGCTTCAACCCATCCCCCATTAATGAAATAACCATTTCCCAGAAGCAGACACATTTTATGTCATCAAGTCTTTCCCATTTCTAACCACAGGGGCAAATCCCCTGCTGTTTTGATTCTTAGTGTTAGCACCCATTCGTGTTCTGGAAACACTATCTCAGGGCTTAAGTAGTGCATCAGACCTGTGCACATGGGTGAATTTCACTCTGAGGGTATGGGTACACTTGGAAATGTGCAGTGCTGGGAGTTACAGCTGTGGTTGTACAGCTGTGTAGGAACAGCGCTGCAGTGTGGCCACACAGACAGCTACCAGCGCTGCAGTGTGGCCACATTTGCAGCATTTGCAGC
>NC_133789.1:150684-188345 GCF_003597395.2 Chelonoidis abingdonii
TGTGTTTGTTTTTTAGATGAGTAGCTCCCAGGAGTACCTTCTGGTTTGTTGTATACAGGAATTCTGGGATACCTCCTAATACCCTGGAGGCCAATAACAGCGCTGGTGAGTGTCCACACCTGATTAGCAGCGCTGCATCACCAGCGCTGGATTCGCTACACCTGTAGCAGACCAGGAGTACAGCCAGCGCTGCAGCGCTGGCTGAGCTTTGTAAGTGTGGACACCGAGTAAGTTGCAGTGCTGTAACTCCCTCACCAGCGCTGCAACTTGCAAGTGTAGCCAAGCCCTGAATCTTTTATGGAGGATGAACATTGACAAGCAATAATCTTTGAAATGCTGTTGCTTGTGTAGTGTATTGAGTCTAACCTCTGTGAGCTAGCAGCCACTAGTAGGTGACATGGTTGCAAACACTTTAGCAGGTCTGACTTTCATCTAGCATGGGACATTGGTGGCACATTGTGAAAGAACTGACAGACACAGGCACAGCAGACTATTGTAGATAGCATAGCACTGATGTATATTCTTCCTAACACCAACATTGAAGGATATTTCTCTAAACACAGAGCACAACCTCTTCTTGCGTGTCTGATGTATGTGTGCGCGCCACTGTCTTGCCTTGGGGTGAATTGATAGGGAGTATGGTAATGTTTTTTTTTCAAACAGCAGACCCCAGTTGGTGTTATGAGGTGGCTGTCTATTGTAGCGGAGATGCCTTAAGATAAATCTTAGACCAAGATTTATCTTATTGGGCATATCCACATCAAGAAAAAGGGTTCTGAGTGCACTGCAATATTAGCACAAGACACAAATCCAGGCAACAAGAATTCTAATTTGCTTCTCCTTTCCCCCATTCCTAGAAAAGAAACATTTACTGGATTTCTTTTTTCAGATCAATACGGCTCCAAAACCCAGGGTGCATTAAATGTCAATTATCTGTACAGGGATATGGCGAATTCACTTTACTATGAGAGAAATCAATGACTTAAGTAACTATGGATTTGCTTTTTGATGTTTCATTGAAGAATTAAATTGAAAGTGATTGATGTTTGATGGCATTACATAATCTTTTAGCCAATCATATTTCCTCTCAATGAGATTATGGACATAACATCTATCTCTGACATTCACTGTCTCTACTGTCATACACCTTTAGGCTGTTCCCATGTTGTGCCACAATCTATAGCTCTGTTCTTCCTTCAGTCAGTGGAGTTACATGGGTGTAAATGAGGGCAAAGTTTGGTCCTTATTGTGGAAGTAGGTTCTTGACTTACTCATGTATCTAAACTCATTCCATTTAGAATTGCCCATTGCAATTCAGTCTGTTCCACCATATATTTAGCTGTGCCACACCTGAAGAAGAGCTCTGTATAAGCTCAAAAGCGTGTCTCTTTCACCAACAAAAGTTGAGCCAATAAAAGATAGTACCTCATCCACATTTTCTCATTGCAATTTAAGTTGGTTGCACAGAGAATTATTTTAATTAGCTAGGATGGCTATCTTTTGACAGAGGAATAAAGGTTGTATAGTGACACCTTCAAGAATCATGACAGTGAGGTTTCAAAGGATTTGGCATCAGCTATTCCCTTCCAAAACATGAAAAGATTTTTGAAATGTACATGGCAAAATCAGACAGAGCAGTCAGACTGAGAACTGGCTATAGAGCAAGTACCCCTATCTTAAAGAATAATGAGCAGCTAAGAAAGACTGCACAAACTGAAGGAATAATGGACCCCATTAACAAAGATGATTAGTAATCATAACATTTTATTTATATAGCATCCATTTACCCAAGCATCCTCCTATGTACACTCCACTAAAACAAATATAGCATTCAGGGCTAAAGCCCTATGGGTTTGCAATACCAACCATTAAATCAGCAAAGAGACTCATGCACCTCTTTGAGAGACTATGCCACAGCTTCAGTGGGTACCACACTGGCAAAATGAAACAATCCTTGTCAAGAGCACAGTGGTTACACCAATATATCTGTTCTAATTTTAGTTTTAAATGCAGCAGCTCTCATAGACTTTAAGGTCAGAAGGGACCATTATGATCATCTAGTCTGACCTCCTGCACAACGCAGGCCACAGAATCTCACCCACCCACTCCTGTAACAAACCCCTAACCTATGTCTGAGTTATTGAAGTCCTCAGATTGTGGTTTGAAGACCTCAAGCTGCAGAGAATCCTCCAGCAAGTGACCCGTGCCCCATGCTGCAGAGGAAGGCTATTTAATTGCTATACAATATAGATATACACACGCACACTGTTACTCATCCAATCCCTGTTCAGGAAAATAAGCTCTGTATTGCCTGTAAACTGTTAGATTTTATTTAGCTATAATTCTTGAATGAGCAGCAATTGACTCAAGTGCTTATTCTTTCCAACACTAACCAGTTCATTCCCTTTGACAATAAGCCCATAGGTACAGGATGTTCGTCAGGTATTTGAGTGAAGAATTTGTTTGTAATCCCATTACTCTGTGGGAGCTAGCCCTGCAGCTCCCACCAGATGGTGCTATATCCCTATCATTCTTCACCGGGTGGCGCCATAATTCCATCCCTTCTCACCAGATGATGCTGTTGTATGAATCTGTTATATCTTACCCTGCTATAAAGACAAGCTACTTTGACATGCTTGCCCAGTGACGCTTCCAATCCTATACATTAATGAACACATTTTTAAAGCCTCTTTTTAAAGCTAGTCTTGGTTCCAGGACCTGTGACTATTGACATAGTCTGACTTTCCTTTGTTGTGCTGAACATTCTATGAGGTGGGACACTCTCCACCTCAAAGTTACCATCACACTCACAGTGATTCCTGCCCTAATCGCTTCTAGGCTGTCCCTGTCATGCAGCATTCAGAGGGGCTCCTACAGTCGAAATCTGGAGTTTTTCTAATGGGTGCTATGTAGCATGACTCTCTTGTGGTTGCAGGAGTGAAAGGCCCAGTGTCTGAACTGAGGTATTAATTAAAGAGAAGGGGCAGAGATGTCCTAATAGGAAGCTAGGGAGTCCCTCCTTTAGGGTGACCAGACAGCAAGTGTGAAAAATCGGGATGGGGATGAGAGGTAATAGATGCCTAAATAAGACAAAGCCACAAATACTGGGCCTGTCCCTATAAAATCGGGACAGCTGATCTAATCTCCTACCTACAGCCCCTCCCTTCTGCTGAGATGTTTTGAAAATACAAGTGCAAGTCATTGAGTGCAGCCTGATGCATTCAAAAGGCAACATATTGCAATTGAGCAGAAGCTTTATGAACCAGAAATAAAAGCTGCACCAGCAGGGTTGGTTTAGCAGCATCCACAGAGGTGCAAAGAGCAGTTCAAGAAGCAGGGAAATTCTGCCACTTGATCTTCTGTGGAATTGAAAGCCTGGACAGCTTGTAAATTGTGAGCCATAATTCACTGCAGAGCTCAAACACATACATAGCTCACAGGTCAGAATGCCGGCCCTCGCCCAGGTATTTCTTCCAATCCAACGGTTCCACTGAGCACCAGATGTTTCACATGACAGGCTTGCTTTCTGAAGCTATTTTTACATGTGTGTGCCTGCATCATGCAGCACTGGGCCTCTAGACAACAGCATCAGGGACCTCAGGTAACAGCGAATGTGGTGGTAGGTCTAGACAGCAGCACCCAGAAACTCAGAGAATGGAATGCCAGTATGTTCGTACCAGCACACATATCCCCATATGGCTGAGCTAGCAGGGCTGCTCTTTCAGTGCACAGGGTAGAGTTGTAGTGCTGAAGATGGTTCTCTTGTATAATGAATACTGCCCTTTAGCATGTATGCATTATGATACAGTCTACTGACAGGCAGAATCACAGCCTGTCTTTTTCAGAGAGCCACCCTGCTTCATCTGGTGTGCAGGATGAACAGTGGATGAGGCTGGAACCCAGAGCACACCTATTTCACTCAGTGCAGAAGCCAGATGATGTGAATGGACTGAGGTAAGGGGCTGCCAAAAGAGGTAGGTTTGCTTGTAGTTAAGGCACTAGACTCAAGACTGGGATTTAGGCTCTTTTCCTGCCTCATCCACAGAAGCTGAGCCCTTGGGCAAGTTGTTTAAGCCAAAGTTTTCAAGTGTGGTCTCCGATTTTGGGTGTCCCAATTTTTGCATTATTCATCCCAAGACCCCAATGAGCAACACAGATAAACGTTAGCACAATGCATTTAAACATATTTCTTCCTTCAATTACACACATATGAGAGAAGAAAGTTTTGTGCTTTGTGCATCCCTAAGAGTAGGTTCCTTGAACGTGAAGTTTGTACTAAAGATCTGACAATGGCAATACCATCCTGTGAAATATTCTCTGTGCAGAGACTTTGCCATGCTACATGCTATCAGGCAGGCAACCTCACTATATAGAAATGTGCAATTCTGGAGACAGTTAAATAGAGAGGTGAGTGAGTGGAAACTTCTCTGTGGTTAGCAGTATTAATTCTTTTTGGTGCTCTGCACAGTTCATGCTCAGTCCATCCATCTTCTGTGCATGCTGCCATGACTGTGATCCAATCAAAGCGCCCAAGCCAAGTATAGGTGGACTGGGTTAGTACTCAGGTCAGAGACGTCCTGGGGACTGCTGAAAGTATGACTGGGAATTAACTAAGTAGCACTCTTTCCTCTAAGTTGATACTGAATTAGTGTCCCAGGCTGGTGCTATAGGGTGCTTTGCTGCTGAAGGTGGCAATTTTCAGATGAAATATGAAGCCAAAGTTTTGCTCTTGCATGGATCAATCACAAATCACATGGTTCTTTTGGCAAGAGTAGGCTCTTATGTAGAATGTATCTTGCCATGGCCCCATAGTTATGTAAAATGTTCCTGGATACAGGAACTGTCTTTCCTACAAGTCTAATCTAGTGTGTAACATGGCTGGGCAGTGCACTGAAACATGAAAATGGCCAGACTGGGTCAGGCCAATGATCCATCTAGCCCAGTATCCTGTCTTCAGACAGTGGCTGGTGCTAGATGCTTCAGAGGGAATGATCAGAACAGAGTAATTTATTGAGTCATTCATCTCCTGTCCTCCAATCACAGTTTCTGGCAGTCAGTGGTTTAGGGACTCCTGGAGCATGGGGTTGTGTCCTTGGTCAACTTGGCTAATAGCCACCGATGCACTTATCCTCCACGCATTTACCTAATTCTTTTGCAACATTCCAGTCTAGTGGTGGTAGGTGAAGTAACTCATCACACAGTGTGTCTGCAGTGCTTTGGGATCCTTCAGAACAAAATGGGCTATACAAATGGGAGGTATTATGATGTCTAAAGTAAGTTATCAGAGGGGTAGCCGTGTTAGTTTGGATCTGTTAAAGCAGCAAAGAGTCCTGTGGCACCTTATAGACTAACAGACATATTGGAGCATGAGCTTTCGTGGGTGAATATCCCACTTCGTCGGCTGCATAAAGTAAGTTGTAGCCAACTTGTCTGTTGTGCAGAATCCATCTGCACCTGCACATCTACAACCTGCATTATTCTGAGGGAAAATGGTTTCTGGAAAAACACCTGCCTTTGAAATGGCTCAGTGCTTGGAGTGGATGTGAATCTCAGGGTTTAGCAGTCATTGCTTTGAATATTAGAGGAAGTTATTAATGAAAGCGAATCAGAGCAGATTGTGTGTTTATAGAGGGAAAGGAAACAATAGTGCAGGAATGTTTATGCAACAATTCAAATAGAACTGGTTGGCAACACTTCTTATCAATGAATGGTTTTCTGATAAACTCTGCACAAAAAGCTTCATGCATGAAGGAAACAAGGAAACCCATGTGGCATCCGTCCACAGAAACAGAAGGGAAACAGAGTAGTGGTGGAAAGGGGAAGGAAATATTAAGTAAGAGTGATTACATGCAACATCAGAAACTACTGCTCTTAGATTCTCAAAGGGATATTTGAGAAGGGAGGATTCTCTGAATGAGACTTGTAAAACTGCATAACTTTGGGTGAAAAAGAGACTAAAGAGATATTTCCACAATATATGGCAGGTGCCACTGAATCAGAAATGGACCATCATGTACCAGGGGCACATTGTTTAAAACCCATCCATCTTATTACCATGGTGAAACCTGACCTATACATGTACATACGTGTGTGTGTTTATGTGTGTATGTCCTTTCCAGTTCATCCTGTCATGACTCCATTCTTTTCAGTGAGGTTACACCAGGGATGAATTTGTCCCAAATATTTGATGTATTAACTTCAGCAACACCTGTTTTCCTTGTTAGGCTGGTAGGACTGTCAGAATGGAATTCAAGTCCTAAGTGATGAGTCCTAAGTAGGTAGGGAGAGACAGACAGACCCACCTGTTTTGGCTGTTGGGTAGGTAGGACAAAAGGTAATGCAGTTGGATAATGGAGGTTGCTGTTGACACTCTGGAGTTCAGTTATACCCTTTGCATCTGTTATAAATGAAATAGTTTCATAAGGCTGAGTTGGTTCGGGAACAAATTCTGGCACAAACAATGCAGTAAGCAACACAGCTAGGCTTCCCCACACAGTTGCCCTCTTGAAGTAAACAGCTCTTTCTAAATGCTCAGGGTGCCTCATTACTGTAGCTAAGCACCTCTCAGACGTTAACATGTGTCTCCTTACATCACCCCATACAATAGGGAAGTGTGATTGTCCGCAGCTTGCAGATGGAGAACTGAGGCATAGAGATGATGTGACTCACGTAACATCACACAAGAAATGTGTACCAGAGCTGGGGTTTGAACACAGTTGTCCTGCGTCTCAGTCCTGTGCCTTAACCAGAAGATCATTCATCATCTCTTATACACAGAGCAAGCATAGCTTTTAAACAGCAGTTTACCCACACTCTTGTATCTAAAAGTCAGCAACTTTCTCATGGTGATAAGTGCCAGTAACAAAGGGCAGTGTGTCTAAAAATGTCCAGTCAACCCAAAGGCAAATGCGATAAGAGAGAAACATCCCATCAAGCTGCACAGTGTGTAGCATCTGGCTCCTTCTCCCTGATGTTTGTTTATTGTATAGCTTAAAAAATAGAAAAAGCACAGTCACACTATTCTAGGAGAAGTTAGTAGGAAACCTCATCTTAAAATGGAAGGAGAAGCATTTTTTAATTGTGAAAATATTTGTTTGGCCTGGGATGAGCTGCAGACTGATGAGTCTCCCTGCAGATAAGGCTATCAGTCAACACTGGTGCCTGGCAGAAGAATGAAGCAAGGGACAATTTTTAAGTGTGTGGATAAAAGCTGTAGAATGTTTTGGAGAAACCACCCCGCCTCTCTATGTCACAGAGACGGATCTGGGATGAATGAGTTGTCTGGCCCTTCCCACTTTGTGAAGTCATTGGCTGCTTGGTTCTAAGAGGGATTTAAAAAAGGAGAATAATTTGCCTTTGCCTGGGATTTGAGACTGTGAGAGTGCTGAAAGGTTAATCTCTGGGCTGCCACTATGCAGATCTCTTGGACTGTGTGCTCTGTCTGTGTCCTAATCCAAATTGCTGTACACTCAGTAGAAGGGTGGCAAGTGTTTAAAAATGATGCTACAGAAATCATCCCTGAGATCCCTGAAAATACAGAAACACCAGTGGAGCAAACTAACAGCAACAACAACACAATGAACCAGGCAAAACACGGGGGAAGACAGCCACAGCCATCTCTGGATCCAAATGGTAAGAAAAAGAAATGTTATATTACAGCCTCAGAACCTCACAACTTCCTGCGGGGTTTTCTGTTACACACGGTGATGAACTAACACTTGATAAAGTGCTGCAGAGCTAATGCTGTAGTGCTAACAAAGTCAGTCTCCTGTTTACCCTTCCCAGTGTTTGCCGTGTGTCTTTTCTTAAACAGAGACAAGTAATAGTGGCTATTAGCCATCAGGGAAATAAGATGCTATCTAGATCTAACAGTTTCACATCTACTCAATTATCTATTGGTACTTATGTGACCCACTGCATAGTGGTATCTCAGTGTATGTTCTGTTACAGAAGTTATAGTGGCTTCTTCACTACTGCAGGTGGAGTGACCAGAAATAAGGAGCTATAATCACAGCAGCTGCAATGTGGCAAAGTGCGACACTGAATTGGCCTGGGCAAAAGATATTTTTACCATAGCAAGACCACCCAGTAGTATTATTGACTGACATGATTTACTGCTGTCCTCATGCTGTAAACACGGTGAGCAGGTATCTCGGGGAGCCCATCTTCCTTTGAGAACAGAACAGGACAAGGGCTGGGGAAGGAGGTGATAATGAGAGCATTGTTAAATATTCTTAGAGGAACACTCCAATGATGGTTGTTAGCTCAGATATTTGATTGCACTGAACTATGCTAGAGAAAGGTGCTGCTCTTAGTGTCTCATGGGTAGACTCCAGTAGGCAACCTAACCCTGTTATTAGCCGTTTAAAGCTTTCACAGAGTTAATCCACAACTGAATGTAATCAGTGGGAGGAGCATTTATTCTTCTGGGGGCTCTCTGTTCTGTAGAGCAGCTACTTGGACTGGTACTTTAAATAGAACCAACAACATCAGGAGGCCTCCCGAAAGAAGCTCAGCATGGTACCAGGGCATTCGGCTAAGGATCCGACAGCACCAATGGCTCAGAAACACAAGTGCTTGGGCTGGGGAAGGGGAAGAGAATGGTCAGGGGAGTTGCCACCGGCACTGCCAAGAAAAAAAGAGTTTAAAAGTGAATTCCACACTGGCAAAAGGTGCCAGATTGATCCCTGCAGACTGAAATGTGTTTCGTCCCAGAGCAGCTGGAGGGCAGAATTCCCACACCCACTGTGCCTCACTTTGAAGGACTCCTCCTCTAGGAGAGATTAAAGGTGAGAAAGGAATTAAGTCTCCAATCAGGGTCCATTCAGTCCCTGGCCTCTGTGCTGAGGCTATCAGGAAGGGGACTAAATCATGCTGTCTCTGAGGGTTCTCTGGGATGGTGATATGTGCTGGTTCGGAAACTGGACTGAGACCCCCAAACTTATCACAAACATGAGGCCAGAAAAATATTTTTAAAAACACAATACCCCTTTTCTTTTTCTGAGTGGAGTCAAATTCAAAGGTTTTAATAACATCCCAGCATCATGACAGGGCACAATTCCCTCCTCCCAGCCCCTCCCGGCCACAGTCCCATGGAATGCTACTGCCCAGGCCCAGCATTGGCTGCCCTCCCTAGCAGCAGACCACTTAGCAGATCCAATATCTTCAAGGGATGAATTTGTCTTGCTGTTGGGAAGAAGGTTTGACTTTTGGGAGTGTCTCTCACTACCTTAGAATTGTGCAGTCTGCCTCCCTGCCACCTATAGGAACACTTAAGACTCTGAGGGGGGATTTTAATTTATGACACCTCAAAGAGACTTGGGGTTCTCTCGAGGAATGCCATGCACTTGTATAGCTGCATCAGTGTCTTTAGTGGAGTAGGGTAGGGGTAGTAATCAGAGCCACAGTGCAATAGATGTTGTCCCTACCTGAAATGAGGCTACCTGAGACTAGTGCCGATATGGCATCATGTGGGATCAGCGTGCATGTAACACAGAAGGATCTGTGTCGACAGAAGCAGCACATGTCTGAGGCATGTGCTAAGGTGTCTAATATAGCAGTATGTGTGTGCCCCACTGCTGAGCTGGCATAAAAGGCCAGAGTCTAAACATTAAGACTACCTGAGTCAAAACTCAATTTCTTAAATGCTCAGGAAATGTGTGAGTATAAAATATCTGATTAACCTGTCTCACTAAATCATACAGGGTCTCAGTATCAGCATAACTACAATACTAGACCAAAAAATGTTTAATCTGGTAAATGCAGTCTTTAGAATTGCCAAAATATGAAGCTGCAAAATCTATATTTGCATGACTCTAGCCCCCTCCCGACTACTCATGTGTTTAAAGTTAAGCTTGTGCAAAGTGTTTACAGGGCTGGGGGCCTAAGTCTGAATGAATAGACATACAGTACATCCAGAAAGCAGATCTCTGCTGGGTTAAAAAAAAAATGCTGGTTTCGTAGCATAGGGGAAAATCCTTAAAAATTCACTGAGAGAAACGTGAGTCTAAAAAACATTACACCACTAAGGAATTCAGAATTAAAGCTACTAGTCTCCTTTGGTGGCCTTTGCAGAGATGTGCCTTTTTCACAGCAGGAGAAGGAATGACAACTGCCTTCTCTTTGGTTTTCCACCTTTGTAGGTTTTTGTCATAATTAAATTCTCGTTTGTGCTCCATATATTTCTTTTGGTTAGACTAGAGGAATAAAGTGTGTTCAGATAGATGAAGTTCAAGCCCTTATTTGCTAAACAGTCTCCACAATCAATCTGCATACATTCCAAACATGTAGCTAAGCACATTGGTTGAACAAAGACAGAAAGAAACCCTCATGGAGACAGTGCTTTTCCCCGTTCTAATGATAAATGCATCTGTAGCATCAATTATTTAACTGGAAAGTTCTTTGCCTATAAAAGGAGCTTTTCTAAATCCTTAGAGCGAAAATCTCATATTTTCTACTGTGTCCCTTGCCTCTGGCAATCTATTAAAGCACAAGCAAAAGCCTGGTAAGGTTTCTAATTTGGCAGAAGATGCCTCTGTCTGATCGAAGGAAATGACATGGATAATGTGGGATTAGAACAGAGAGTGGGAGGTCAGGAATGTCAAATAAGTGGTGAATTAATGGGTTCTCCGAGAGGTGGGAACTCCATCCTTAGTCACAGTTCCCATCTGCTAGTTTCCTTATTGTTCTTGTTATTAGTCATGTGACACTACAAGGGACTCTGGAGATCAGAACAAGGAGACCTGTAACATGTCTGATGCTGGGCAGAAACCTTTGCAGGGATCCATGGCCCTTTACAGAAAATAGAGGGGACAAAGTCTGCACTTGTTCACACCTGTGCAGGCCGGCTAAGTAAGGGTGAAGTGGCAGAAGTGCAGGCAGAATTTGGCTATAAGAATTTTGATTTTGATTTTCACCGAAACTTTGGACCAGGTTTTGCTCTTGCTTACTCCAGTTTAAATCCAAAGTGAGTAACTGAGATCAATGGAGTTAAACTAATATAAATGAGAGAAGGTTTTTAGCCCACAGGTGTCATGAAGGGGCAGAATCTGAGTTTGTTGGTCCTCTATTGCCCTCCTGCAGCTCACCCCCAGTGACTCCAGCGATGTTACTCTAGAATCACGCAGGTGGAAATCAGCAAAATTTAAGCCTTAAACATCTTTATTTCTGCCCTGAGAGGTCAATGCTTAGGGCTGTTCTGATTCCTGCCTCAGCTTCCTGCACATCCTCTTTGCTTCCTTTTTAGCGCACGTGTTTTCCCATGTAGCACCTGATATGCCTTTTTCCTACTTGCCCTGCAGGTTTTAATCTCTTGTTTATACAAATACTGAGCTGCAATATCCACTGTAGTACTGGGGTGTTTGGATGCAGGGTTTGGTGCAGAGCCAGCTCTTATTGTTCAATTTCTGAATGATAAACAGATGCTTCTTTATGCCAATACCAGCCTTTCTCCTGCCTGGTGTGCAGCTTCCTGTGTAGAAGAGAACTTTACCTGAAATTTCCAGGTGATGCTCGATCGACTCTAACCATCTCTTTGGGGGCTTTATTAGTACAATTTTGGATAAAAATGTGCTGGTTTAAAGGTCCCAGAGCTGGATTTCAGCTGCAGCATGAGGCTAGAGGCACGATGAACAAGAAGGGATGGAGATGCCTGTAACTAGTTTGTTTTTTCTTTGCAGATGCCTCAGATTTCAGCTGCAGAGAGCTGCGCTACACACGGTATGTCATTGATGGGCCCTGCCGCAGCTTCAAGCCCGTAAAGGAGCTGGTCTGCTCAGGCCAGTGTTTCCCCTCCCACCTCCTCCCTAACTCTATTGGCAGAGGAAAGTGGTGGCGCCAGAATGCCCTGGATTACCGCTGCATTCCCGCACACGCTCGCACTCAGCGCATCCAGCTGGCCTGCCCCCAGGAAGAGACTCGGACTTACAAAATCCGAGCTGTCACCGCATGTAAATGCAAGCGCTACACTCGCTACCACAATCAGTCTGAGCTGAAGGACTTCGGGAAGGAAACCATCAGGCCTCAGAAAAACAAGAAGCCTCGTCTCTCCAGAGCAAGGGGCAGCAAATCCAACCAGCCTGAACTAGAAAATGCCTATTAGAAAGTTCCTTCTGAGAGGTACAACCCAACAGCTCTGGATATTTTGCATTTCATCAAATGGCAGAGACAGACAGGCCACAGAGTAAGGTTCTGAATGCAGTGGAATCCCATTCCTCTTGCAACGCTAGGTTAAGGGCTCGCATAGTCAAAACCTATCAGATTCTAACAGCTGTGGTCTGATGAAAGAGAGAAATTGAGCTGGTGGGAGCAGCACCTAAATTCAATCTGAAAGGAGAGTTAGCCTGGGAATTTGTATGGGGTTTTGTGGTGTGCACACTAAAGAAGGCAGAGGAAGCAAAGGTATTATGGTGACTGTTCCATATATTACACTTTGCAAGATGTCATTATCCTTACTTTGTCTGAACAGAGCCTTGAAAGCCCTCTCAAAACCACTTCAGGCAGGACAAGAACGAGAGTAGAGAAACAACAGGAGAAGAGTCAGAAAGCTTTGACTGAGTTTTAGGAAGTAGCAACAGAAGACTAAGGAAATTCAAATGTTTTAGTGAAAGAGAATAAAGTCCTGCCAGATTTCTGCATGCCCAAGTAATTTCCTTAAACGAGGAGAAACATGAGTCAAACATGAAATTTGTGATCCCAAAGTGCAAGTATAAATGTGAATCTGAGCCATTCCATATCTTTACTCTTATAGTACAAGCCTCAACAGATTTTAGGTTGAGATTTGACACCATCAGAAATGACTGGGATAGTGAAACCAATCCTGCTCAGTTGCTGGAGAGTGACGCAGATGGCCACATGGAGGCCCCTCCCAAACCCCATAACTCTATGATGTTAATCTTTTAAACAGATATATGGAGAGCCATACATATTTTTCCTAGAGTTTTTCAAACTACTTCTAACACAGCTGAGTAATTTACAGTGAGGGCCAATAGGAAGGATACTGAGTATTTGCATTACTCCTCCAAAAGCAAATTAATTTTAGCATCAAAGCTGAGATGTCAGCTTCTTATGTTCTCTGTTCTGCAAAGCTTGGATCATCTGACCCTATGCTCTGTTTTGCTGGACTGGGCATGGCAGGTTCTGAGGGTAAGGTGCTGGTTCCATATTAGCGTGAGCCTGTACTAATTTGAAAACCAGTGAACTCCTTCTGAGAAGCCTTGGCTATGTGCGGTTCAGTTTGACAGTGTCTTTCCTTTTAAATAGCTTCACACCATTCACACGTTTGTGTTTTTATATTAAAGGGTATTATTGAAAAATTAATATTCAAATGCTGTACATATGCTTTAGGACTGCAAACCGTAGTATCACATAATCCAAAATTTGGATGGAAAATAATTCCTTGCTGTTCTTATTTTCTGTGTAGCATTGACGTAAAAATCTTCTAAGATGTGAGTTTAAAACTTTGGTAGATTTTGCAACTATTTTAAGTGGAACCAGAATCTAAATGTGAAAGCTATTGTTTCAAAGAGTAAGTTACATATTTATTTTCTCATGTAAATTATTTATGCAATTTTTTTCTTGTAGAGAATGAGAAGTAATACTGCTTGCAAAATACTAGTCTGTTATTTCAGATTTTAAATATATTGTTAATAAAGTAGTGACAATGAGTAATTACAGGAAAGACTTGTGTTAATTTTTAAGTCACAGTGCAAAGAAAGCCTGATGCAAAGCTACTGGGATCTGGTTCTCATAGCTGCAGTGAAGTCTATTATGAACAACCAGTTCAACATACCCTTCAATCTAAGAAGCAAATTCTTCAGTTCCCAAGAGTGTCAAAGTCTATGTGTGCTCCATTTAGTGCCACACAGTTCTCTATCACTGTAGCCCTCAGCTAGCTCCCTCTAACAATTCACAGCACAGAACAGGGTCTGGCTCCAACCAGTGACCCACACTTCTCTGCCCTAGAGCATCAAGGTCTTGAATCTGGTTTCACACATTATGACCTAGGTCACTAGAGGAATGCAGTGTCTCCAATATGCCATACATCTCCTGGAGAAGCACAGCCTGGGCAGTGAAGTAGTTCAGTGGTGTTTCAATCTACTTTAATTCTCTTCCTCCTCAGGGAAGGAAAGGCTCTGCAGAATTTAACTGCCCTCCAACTGGATGGTGCCTCCTGGCTCAAACATTCACCAGCTGATAAAGCCACCAAAAAAACAGTAAGGCCATGAGCTTTCAAGTTGTTACAAACTCTCTCATTGTGAAAATGGGGAAATCCCTTTGCTTAAATAACCAAGCAGCAATTGGCTTTCCAATATTTCTGGATACAGTGTACTCGTGTCTGCCCTCACTTCTGCACGTCAGCCATCCTTAAAGAATATGGGAGTTGCATCCATGTAACTGAAGGCCTGGCCGAGTACATCTGATCTGCCTGTCCATTCATTGTGAATTTCAGTGTAATAGATTGTGCTGGGCAGGACTACAGCAGCCAGCTCGTAAGGCAGCCCTTCACAGTAGCCCGGGAATACTGCTCCTTGTTGCTAATTCAAAGCTTTGGTGTGGAAACTGGACACAGATTTTGCTGGATACTTGAGCCAAATTTTCAAAAGTGATCTTTGATTTTAGGTGCCTCGTTTGTTGTGTCCCCATCGTGAGACCCTTCGGGCCTAATTTTATGAAGGAATGAGCACCCACAATGGGAGCTTGCAGGTGTTGTTAAGCACTTATGAAGATCAGGCCCATGGCGTCTCAAGCTGAGTGCCCAAACACTGAGGCATCCAAAAGTAGTGGACAGTTAAAAAAAATGTTTGCCCTGCCAGTCTGTTGCAAAAAGCCTTGCCTCCCAGGGTCTGCGTGATGTTTCTTCTGAAACAGCATATCTAATTCAAACCCAGAAGATGCGTCTTAAAAGTATGGGACCAAATAAAAGCTGAAACAAAATAAAAGCTAGTGCCTGGGCTAGCCTCTTCCCTGCCTGTGTTCCAAACTTTCATAAAACCTTCCACATTGAGCTCTTTAGCTAGGATGCCGCCAGGGCTTTCTGCAGATGAGCTGTGGTCTAGTGTATTGTAATTGTGTGTCTGGGCACATTTTTTTGTCAAGTTCTGTGTACATTTATGGAACTGGCATCTGGCATGTTACCAGGACAGGGGGTAGGACCTGGCACCGTTTTTGTGAACAGCTGGGAAAAGATTAAATTGGAGCCCTTTACAGAGATGCTTCTGATGCAGATTCCTGTGAAAAACCCTTCCCCCTCCCTCATCTCACCTCACCTGGTGAGCTGCTTGCAGGGGACCCCCTCCTGCCATTGCTCTTATATTTCTTCATTCTGATGCTTAAGCAAAAGATTAGGATATAATTCTTATATCTGTCCTACTCCTCTGGAACAGGAAGGAGGATTTATGGAGGCTTCCTATCCTAACAAAGTCCCCCACTGTGCCCGTGTTTGCCCAGATCAGGATAAGCCCAGCAGTGCAAAGGGGCAACTAAGTACAAATAACTCCCCCACCCCCATGGATTTGGGGTTTGTCTTGAGTTGGAAGAATTGCTTGCATAGCTTGTTGTAGAGCAGTAGTAAATGTCAGTTCTCATCTCATGTCAATATCTAATGACCTCCTCTTATTGCCAAAAGCCAGAGCATTGCTAAACTCTGAATACAGGCATGAAAGGTCAAACTAAACAGTAAAAAAGATCTATTTTCTTTCTTTCATTTAAATTGCTGAAGCACTGCTTTGCACAAGAAACCGGAATAGCCATATGACATTTGATTGCATACCCTCATCCCCATTTCCTTCCCTTTCTTGCATTACCTATTGCTTCACAACTATAAACTCTTTGGGGCAAGGACTGTGTTTTCAGATATGTCAGTACAACAGGCCCTGATCCTGACTGGGGCTTCTGGGTGCTGCTGTAATACAAATATTAAATGATATCTCCTTAAGGGGCAAGCTCGGGAGGAGTGTATGTGTATGTGCACTACTGCAATAGAAAAAATAACTGCAATGGTTGCAGGAGAGAACTACCACAGTGAAGGGTCTTGAGAAAAAGACTTAAATGTTCTAATTCACAGAAACATTATTGTCACTCACTAAAAATCCCAACTCAGGCAGCAGTTACCCTTCAGGGAAGTTAGTCCTGAGACTTTGTACTTTCCCTATGTTTTTCCTTGTGTGGAAATAATGATCCAAAGCAGTGAAGAAGCAAAGGGAATTCTCCCACACACCAACACTGGAAAGTCCTGGGTTCCTCTTTTCTGCCTTACATTCGTTTATTACTATTGCTATTCTATTTCTTGTGCTGCTAAAAGTAAGATTTTTCCAGTGACTATATTGTTCAGTGAAAGAAGAACATTCAGAAGGCACAAACATTCTGCTGGCAGTGCCAGGAGTCTTGCATGATTCACCTTTTTAAAACTGTCCTCTTTAGTATATAGTTTCTATCCAGTTAGTCCCCAGCCCAGTGGGCTCAGCGTTCATAAGTTCCGCAAACTAGGTTGCAAAACTTACGAAGTGCAGAAGAAACAAACATGCATTTTGTTTTTAGCAATATGATGTCAACTTATAATTAGCTTGTTGCACTCAAAGTAGTACAGTATATAGGATGCTAGAACGGCTTTTCTATGGTAAACATGCCCTTGAGGCTTAAATTAACATAGAATATATTTATATGTAGTTTTAATTTAAATAGAGTATGTTGCACTGTTGTAACCTGAAATTTGAAAAAAACTTGAGGCTCTCCTTAATAGGCAAGTAATGCATCTTACTTTAAAACTAAACCACAGTTTAAAATAAGGTTGGCCCATGTTGCTGCCCTCACAGCATACACAGCTTTCTGATGTTACCCAGGTACACAGTGCACAGACACAAAAGAGTGGTGGCCCTGCTCATCTCTCAGCAATTCCAGATGCAATGTTGAGCAACATAGTTTCTGGCCAAGGACTTGTAAATGCAGCAAGCCACATGAGTCAGTCTTTTCTCCACTTTTGTGCAGCTGCTGGGGGAGTCTGTACCATGGCTTGTCTGTCACTCTGCTCTGTCTCCTTTTCACTGATCCTAGAGTCTGCTGTTTCTCTGCATTCTTGGAGCCAAGCTTTGGTTTGGGTTCAGCAAGGAACAGAGTGAATGGTCTGGAATTGAGCCCCCATGGGAAGGAAGTAATGTAGCCCCTCTATGCCTGGAATAACCTGCCTTGATCTTGTGCACCATGACTCCACTCCACTGCCAATTGGTGATAATAAAATTACATTTAAAATGAGGAATAAAACAAAACTAAACAAATAAAATCAGAGTGAAGATAAAACGCATATGCACAAAACATGCTACATATTAAAATAACAATATGAATTATTACCACCATAGGAAAGTCAGAGTCTTAAACTTGCCTTTTCCACTATCTCATGTTGTCTCTCTCTATGTCCTGGGTAAATTACATTGTAAACCCTATGGGAAAAGGTAATTTGTCTGTAAAGTGGCAGGCACTCCTGTGGTGCTGCATTACCATTAAACCAGACTGGTGGGTCAGAAGGATTCATCCAGCGGAACAATAATATCCAGGATTTGTAGCTCTTTAAATCACCAAAACAGTTTACTTATGTTTCACAGCCCCTCAAGGAGGTGGGGTATGATTAAGGTCCCTATTTTATATCTGGAGTAACCAAGGAACTAAGAGGTCAGGTGACTTTGCCCAACATCACAGGGGAGAGGGGATGGCACTGTCTGAGACAGGATTAAAGCTAAATTGTTTCTGGCTCCCAGTCCTGTGCTCAGACCACTAGAGCAATGGTCCCCAACCTTTGTGTCTAGTGGGCGCCAGATGAAGGACCGTGGCAGCAGTGGAGCATCCACCGAAATGCCACTGAATTTCTGCGGCATTTCGGTGATGATGCCTCTCAATGACGCCGCTTGTCAGCAACAAGCAGCGCCATCGAGAGGCGGCGACGCTGAAATGTCGCAGAAATTCGGCGGCATTTCAGCAGCATTTCAGCGGATGCTCGACCACCAGCCAGGATGCAGGTGCATTTAGATGCCCCCGCGGGCGCCATGGCACCTGTGGTCACCGCGTTGGGGACCCCTGCACTAGACTGTGTCTCCCTGTAAGGAATGAGGGGGCAGGGGTGGGGATGGGGAAGGGCAGTCCTACCCATTTCATGGACTCAGAGCCCTAACGACTCCTTTGCTGCTCCAGCTGTTTTAGCGCTAGTGTCTTTTCCCACCTGTAGCTGGACAGAAGATGATTGTGGCTTGATGCCTTTGTCATCTTCAGGCTGGATTACTGTAGAGACTCCTGGCAATTCCCATCATGCTCAGCTACAGTTGTGAGTGCTTAGCAGGTCATGAAAATCAGGCCCCCTTAAGAGCTCTCAAACAGAGGTCCCAAGAACAGAGGCACCCAATACTCCAGTCTCTTTTGAAAGTATTGGCCATGACTAGGCTGGGGCTGGGCATGGCGAGGGAGTTGCAGATGGAAAGAAAGAAGAAATCTGCAGGATTGGGATGAAAAATACATCTCATATGGCTCTTGTTCAGATAGTGGGCAAAATCTGCTTGCTTCAGGCATTTGTGTCTAGCTCTCTAATCCACCCCTGCCCTTCCTTTTCCCTGGTGCTAGAATGTGCTAACACGTCTCCATTGGTACAACGGTCTTCTGCTCTACTGACAACGAGAGGGTCACTTTTGTAATGTGAATGACTGTCACTCTCAATTAGCTAGTCAGTGAAGGCATCAGATTCCAGTTGGAACACTGCTCTGCCACGGTGCCAAAACTGTCAACAAAAATCTCGACAATGGGTAGGCAGCCTGTTTGCTGTCTCTGCTGTATGGCATGCTCACTGTTTCCATGTGCTCCCCCTTGTCTGTTTATTGCAGCCACCAGTTGTATCTCATCTTATTCTTAGATTGCAGACTCTTTGGGCCAGGAACACTCTCTGAAGCTTTGTCATGTGTTTGTTACCGCATCTAGAACCATGGAGCCCTGAGCCTGCGCTATGGATAATAATCTCAGAGTGAAGTGGCCCCAGCTCTTTGCTTCCCAGCTAGTCAACTGAGCGTCAAACCTAGAAGTCATATACCTCCTCTCTCAAAGACTCCCACGTCTGTCAGGCCCAGGTTGTAGAACTCACCCTCACAGAACCCTTTCATTCAAGTGCTTCCATGCACTTTCAGGCCTACTTGCAAACCAGGGAATAAAAGTTTATTTACTTAGCAGGTTATCAGGCTTCTAAATTAAACAAACATCTTTATCATGTTGCCAACAATTTAATGCTTGTGGTGTGAGGTTATTTCAATGTCTTAAGAAAACAGCTCAATGCTGGCTGAATAAAGAAATGATGTCGTTCTTCATTCATGCTACCAGATTCTTTGGTGTGAAAACTCCCCTGGGGAGAGGCCCTGGGACACAGTGGCTCCTCTGAGACTATTTACATCTGTCACATTCTCTAATCTCTTCTTCCTTCCTTCCTTCCTCTGGTCTATTTCCTTCCCTTTCACTGTAAAACAGGCCAGTATTTAACTCTAATGCTTCCAGCCTGCATCACATGCTCTGCAGGTTGGGTGGGTATTTTTTTAAACCAGAAATAAAGCTCAATTTAAGATAATTACTCTCCCATTTGGAGGGGTTTGCTATTTGCAGGGACTTTTTTTTTCTAGTCAAATTAGCAGGAAAAGTTGCTTCTAAAAGTGACAGTTTTGTTCTAAAATTGTTCTTCAGAGACAGGGAGGTGCTCAAAGTCTGAAGCTTTTCAGAAATTCTCTAGATATCTAGGAGCAAAACTGATTTTGTCAGGTAACCCACTACAAGAAGGTGAGTTCATGCACAAATCATGGTTCAAATTCTAAATGGAAGAGGGAAACTATGGATCAGTCTATACAAGGGACACCTGTATTGATTTAGCTACACTGATGTATTACATGGGATTCAGGCTTGTAGATGAACTTACCCTAGAAGTCGGCACTGGTGCAGCTACATTGATACAAGCATCCTCATAGTGACAGCCCTATAACTTGCCTTCTCCTCCATCAGTTTTTTTGGGGGAAGATGGAGGAGGATGAGTAATGTGTTATGAGCTTGATGTGGGAACTGCTCAGTGAAATTCTAGGATGTGGAGGAGGTCAGACTAAATTATCATAATGGCTTCTTCTGCCCTGGAAAGATATGATGCCATGAGAAGGAGCAGTGTGGCATGGAGCAAAACAAATGTAAAAAGGGAAACAGGTAATCAGCTTTTGGGGGGGCTTCTCCAAAATTAGCTTCCCCCACTGGAGTAGGTCCCAATAAATGAGAATGACATTTATGCAAAGTACATGTTCTCTCTTCTTCTTGCTGATGGTCTGACCCAGGCAAAATCCTGCCCTGGCTCTGTGTGACTCTAAAAAGGTGGGGCGGCAGCAGTGAGCTGGCCAAATGGTGAGTCCTAGAGCAACCCTATTAGCACAGGGGAGAAGTGCCTCTGTAGCATGTCTAAGTGCACTTTCAAAAGGAACAGAGTATATCCCTGTGGGCCATACTGCTGAGTGCAGTACCCCAGTGTCTAGCTACACCCCAAGACAACGAAACACTCCCAAGGGTGCTGGCATACCAGGGACATGTTAGCTGGGCCTTGTGGCTGTTACTCAACAGAGCCATAACACGGCATGTTTACAAGGGTAGCCTAACCTTGTTGCTACATGAGCCTCCTGGTGCCCCTTTTCCATGCGCAACACAGAACAGGGATTAAGCTCAAGATATGTATTTGGCTGAGCAGACAGCACTTTCCTCTCAGTCTGGGGATAGATCAGAGTCAGTACAGAGGCTTCTGATACAGCTAGGTCTCTGCATACAGTCTCAGGCTGCCTATGGGTTAAACTGGTGCTGTGAGTTAGTTCCTCTTTAACTCACAGGCTTCAAGGGTCCTCCTGGGAGCTTACTTCAGGCCAGAAGGTTTTTAGAAGCTACATTTTCTAGGCTCAATGTTTGTTGTGTGAATGTCCCTAATGTGGCATCCAGCTCCAGGAGCCAACAGGGCTATCAATAATAAAGCAGGTTTATGCTATTGCACTGTGGCCAGCTGTTTTGTTCCAGATTTAGCAAAACCAGGAGCAGCATTGTTTTTTTGTTTTGTTTTGTTTTTGGTTTTTTTGCATAGCGATATTTGGCTAAGACTAGTAAAAGACAGATTTTCAATCTTTCCCTTTTAGTTGAAGCACCAGAAAGACTGAGTTACACGAACTCTTGTGAAAATGGTAACCTGGCTCCCTGGCGCTATGGCTCTCACAGGGTGAGCTCATTCAGTGACAGTCATTTCCCCCATTTAAGGACTTCAATTGTTGGCCTCTGTTTATCACTTTCATTCTCTCCATCTCTCATATCTGATTGTTTTCAAGGTATCCTGGTACATGCTACTCTTGTTGCTCACCTGTGCCCATGCCAGGTGCCCCCATCACCCAGAAGTGTCACCTACATGCTTAGCCCTTCACCACTCACCTCACCAGGCATGGTGTAGAACCAGTTTGAAACCATGCTTGTTTTACTGCTATCTCATCCTCCACCTCACACCCCTTTGTTTCAGCCACCTGTTATTTTCTGTCCTAACCTAAGGGGAAGAAGAACTGTGACAAATCTCACCCAGTTCCTGAACCCAAGCTTTGAAGATCAGAAAAGGACCCACTTTCCTCTCAGTTGACCATCCCGCACTAGTAAAAGGACACATAGACTTGCTTTTCTGGATACAGCTCTGCACTCACACCTAAGGCAGGTCTATCTTCTGGACTCGTGCCTGCGTGTGTTCTCCTTGCACAGCACAGGGCAGGGACACAGGTGCATGGTAGTCAACAAAAGCAACCTCCAAAAATCCACGTCCATGTGTTTGGCCAACCTCATATATGGATTTTATATATGAACAGGAGGAATAACTTCCCTTTAATAAAACAAAGGGTCAACCCAAAACTTATATTTCCACTGAATCATAGAATACTTTGAAAGATGCTGCATAACTGGGAGCATTTTGTTGCATCCATTACTTTGAAAGAGCCATGAAGGTTAATTAGCAGTGAAATAGTCCAGCAAAGCTGAATGGGGAGGATTGCTGTTAGCTCCCCCATCTTCATCAACTCCCCTAAAGCCACCTCCTTTCTCTGCACCTCCTAACAAGGCTCATCCACTGCACATGTCCTGCTTCCCAGCATTGGCCACATACTAGTGCAATCACCCTAAAAAAAGGCAGAGGCAAATATGCACCTGACATAACCTGTGCAAAAAAATTAAACCAGTTCAGAAAGAACTTTGCCTCTATTGAAATATATTTTCTGCATTTCTCTGTCTGTGATTATTTAAGCGACAGGCATTATAGAGTTCTTGTTCCTTAGCTCATCTGGCAGCTTCTTTGACATGTCAGAACCCTGCAGAGAATTGCTTGTGACTAGAATGCTTTCTGGGTGGTGTCCCCATGTCTTTAGACACTCAATGTGGAAACAAAGATTAGAGGCTTATCACTGCATATTGGCAAGAACCAATGGATGAGCAATCCCAGCAGTGTCTGCTCTTGTTGATGTCACTGAAGTTCAGGCTTCCTTTACAGCCTCTGCTGCTCTGGGACAAGAGATGCCCTAGATTTTTAGCTCCTAACATAAAGTCATTAATAAGGTCACTAACCATAACCAGCTGCTGTAAGCATCTGAAATAATAAATGCAAGAGATGCTGTAAGTGTAGCAGAAGGTCTAACCTAATTTCCATGCTAACCTTCTACAAATCAAACACAAATGCCATTTGTTGTAATAAGTATGTTCGGTCAGAGAAAACAGGTGGAAGAGGCAGCATGTTTGGTGTTAAAATATCTGTGTACTTATTACATGGGAGAAAATATTTAAGAAGAGCTGAGCTTTCTGTAGAGATTCCCCCTGTCAAGATATTATAGTAGGAAAGGGTCAGTTTCTTATTCAGTGTTGAAGTTGTCACTCATCATCTGCTCTAAGTTTTCCAAACATGAACTGTGATTTCTTTGCTCATTCCATTCCCGTTTCCTCATCCTTCATCCCTCTTTAGATTTGCACTTCTACTGTGTGTGCCAGAAACAAAGACCTTTGTAAACAGTGCATGTTGATGAAAACAGATTTCATGGGGCAAAGTCTACCGGCAGAAGTTATTCAGGTATGGTATCTTGTATGAAAATCCTCACTGAAATAAGCAGGAGTAATTTGAGAATTGTGCTCCATATATGTATTTACAGAAATACACTGTTTTAGTTCACACTATAAAGAGAAATTATCTTAATCACTGTATCGATTTGTTTGTAGCTACCTACAAACAACAATGAAAATGTCTAAGATTTACTATATGTAAAATGTCGCCAGATTTGGAAGACGCATAAAAGCCTAAGAACTGTAGAGACAATATTTGACTAATAAAGTTAATGTAAGAGCCCCATGACTTTGGATGGGATGTTTGTGTGTGGTCGTTGGGGCAACATTAAGGATTATACTAAAACATATTTGAAGCAGCCTCTTCAGAGAGACCTCACACATGGGTCTCATTAGGAGCTGGTCCAGGAAACAGATTCTCTGGAACCAAATGCAAGTACTGTAAATGAAAATGACGTCCAGGAGAAAACTGCAGCCAAGCTGGAGTCAGAGGAGCTGATTCTGACCCATATGTGGCTCCAAAAGTGTTCTCAAGATACAGAGAGGAGGCTGGAGTGCATAGAGGGTATGAGATTTATGGATAAAACTATCCTAGAGCTTGACATCGGAACCCTAGCAACTTATTTTACAGAAGCATTGTCTAGTACTCCATTTCTGCAGCTTCAGCATCTTGTTCCAAAGGAGGAGACACTGCAGGAGGGAGTAGCCAATCAGATGAAATATTAAAAGACAGTGGGCCCACAGTGATAAACACAAGTGATTCTTCACGTCTGCAGCTCTTGCCACTTCAGCATAAACTATGAGCATTGGCTATAAGGCTGCTACAAGCAGCCCTGGTTAGCAGTATAAATACCAAACACATATGTTCAACTAGAAGCTTCTGGAGTGTCCCTTGGGAATCAAACAAATGTAATTATCACAGGTTCCCAAGAAAAATTCCAAAATCCTGCAGCATACTTAGGAAATGAGGAACTTCCTGAGCCATTACTATATTGCTGTTGTCAGAAAGAACAGTTTCCTATTGCAACTGGATTTAACCCTTTTTATTCTCTCACAGTGATTCTCAGCAGCATGATCCCTTCCCCACCCACACGAGAATTGTGATGTGGAATCACATTTTAAACTCAGCTTTCCTAAGATCTTCTGTCCTTCCATCACAGTCCTCTCCACTCAGCTGTCTATCCTTCCAATTCAGGTAGATGGAATTCTGCGCAGTGTGTGGATCTTTAAGGTGAGAATTTAAAAACCCAAGATCCTATCTGTTTTGTGCAGACATAAAAGATGACATGGTACTTTTCACAAGACTGGGGTTTCCCTTGCTTAAAATGTCCTACCTTCCTCCTGTTTCTGATTGTCTTACTAGCTGCTGTCATTCGCTCTGCAGGTGGCTGCTTTTCAGTGGAGTGATTTGTGCATGTGTATAGCTTGTGCAGCACATTGAGAAATGCTATTAATGTCCCAGTCCCCAAAGTAAAATGCCTGGATTAAGTCTACAATGTCCATTATTTCAAGGACGCAGGAAAGCCTTCATTAGAGTCAGGTGGGCCTGGCTGTGCGGTGTTCTCTGTGGAAAGATCTGCATATCTATTTCAGTGGACACGGAATTACTAATTCTTTCCCCCATCCTGAAACATCAGAGTCACTTTCATTCCATCACTTTTCCAAGAACACTGTCAGTCTCCCCCAAGAGCCCAGAAGGGAGAGTTCTCAGTGACATTTCTTGTCTTAAAAAACATTGACAGACAAGTAGAAGACAAGGTTAAGCATTAAACTTGAATATATTTAGTTCCTTCTGTAGAAACCTGTACATAGGTCACTTGAGAACAGGTCAGCTTTTGAGCTCGTCAGCTGGTTTAAATCAATGAAGCTCCTTTGACTTCAGCGGGGTCATACCAGATGAACATTTGACCCAGGATATAGTAAAAGAGAAGATGCAGTCATCCTTTTGGCCACTCTCTGCATCAGTGGTGCTCAACCTTTCCAGACTACTATATTCCTTTCAGGGACTGTGCCATTAACAGCATTTCTCAATGTGTATGTTAATGTGTAGGCACAAGACAGGAACTGTTTGTTTGATCTTTCTATTTACTAATAATTGTATAACACTTATATAGCACTTTACATTTTCTGCTAGAGAAAAAAAATGCAGACCACTGTCTGACACATTCTCCGCTTGTAACCCACAGGAAGGAATTTATAGCACCTTCTCGTGCCTGCAGTCAGAATCAGGGAGGATGTGGGGAAGTTAGGCTATGTATCAACAACCATAAAATAGAGCTGTGCTTTCTTATTGCAAAAATCTGTTTGAACTCACTGGCTCAGTTCACTTGGCTATTTCCAAGCATTAGGTCATGTCACTTGGTAATGTTTTGGTTGAGATGCATATATTCTGCTACTGCTTTCAGGGAGCTTGTGTGAACAAGAATTTAGGTCTCACTCCATTTTCCTGAATAAATGCAATTTAATGAATAAACAACTACAGCAACAGGAGTTACCTGCAGACTAGGGCACATGTATATACAATATTAGAATAGTTTGTTCATCACTTTTTCACAATCTCCTCTTGTAATTCAGACCACCAAAATGTTGCTTCCTGCCAACATGTTCATTTTAACTCTGAGAAGAAAAATAAATCTGATAGACCTGAAGCCATTTGTGACATATTACAGATTATTAATCATGGATTCCACATCATTCGTCTGTAGAGAATTGTAGCTTTGCAGAGCTTTAACTTCTCAGTAACTATCTCACATTAAAGGCAAAACCTCTCTGTGAATGAGACATTGAAGTTGCACAGTTAAAACTATAATAAATAAATAAACAAACAAAAGTAAGAATTAAGGTTCTAAAATCAACACAGTTTTTACATTAAGTTCTCGCCCTAGATTTCCCTCCTGCTAGGAGTCCTCTCTTTTTGTGGTGGTGGGGAGGTAACATATGGCTGGTCCTCATTCCCTTTCCTCTTTGCAAAGTTCTTCTTTCTACCTTGAAGGAAAATCCCAGCAAAAGAGGAAGTTAAAAGCCAGAAGGAAGTTTTGGAGAAAATAAATAAAGACAGCTAAGGGCAGGTTAGCGCTAAAAAGCAGGTTAAATAGTCTGGAGGTTCTAAAATCTCAGAATATGAAAGGCATCAAAGGTCCTTACTGAGGCTATTCACGTGCTGACTGCAGCCCACAGGCTTTATCACTTTTAATTGTAGCGTGAGTTACAAACCAGGAGACTGTGATTGTTGGGAGAGTAGAGCTGGTTGGACAATCAAGCAAAAAAATGATTGGCAAACATCAAATTATTTTGTGTTTGTTTCGGGGTATTTTTAAATTTCCCGTGAATTTCAGCTTCCAGCTTTTCATCCAAAAATCCAAAAAATTTTCATTGAAAGAATGCTTTGATAACAGTTTCCATCATCTGAAAGGAAAAGTATTTCTAATGCATCCCATAGTCCATTGAGACAAAAGGCCTGGTGGGTCTGGAAAGATTGTGACTGCCTGGGAAGACAATTACCCTTTATTTCTTAGCTGCCACTCTCTTCTTGCTCTGCGCCTTAGTTGTCCTGACATTAGTGCCATATTTTTTATTTTACAGACCGCCCTGTACAGTGACAGTGATTCCAAACCTCCATTCACTGGAAATGCTGCGAGGTGCTAACTCCATCGTGGCGCTTTGAAACTTCTTCATAACTGCTTTGAGACTTCCCCACAAGTTGCTCCTCCTGTGTTTCCTGGCTGCTGCCTCAGACCACAGCGAACTATGTGGTTTATTTCATAGCTGCTATATGTTTATGGAAAAGAAGAGTCTATGCAGCTGCCAACGTTAATTTGGAAAATATTTTCTGCTGGCAGAGCCTGCCTTATTAAGGGAGGAAGAAGAGCAAACACCCCATGTGGCCTGCATCATGCAGGAAAGCACACCACCAAGCCCAAGTGCTGCAGGAGGAAGTGCCTAGGGAATAGGACATACAAACTAACTTCTAGGAACTGCCTCACACCAATTCTGCTGGTGCGCAATACAATCCCGTTTCCAAGTGCTAGGTCATTGGTTAGAATGTTTCCTAAGCTTTACAGCCCAAATTCTCCTCTTCATTCTGGCAGTGTACATTCAGAGTAAGTTAATGACCAGTGAGGCACCCCTCTCCAAAGGTGAAAGTCATCAAACACACATGACACACGTTGTGTGTGTGCACCTGTGTGTGTGGGCATGTACTATTAAGTTTTTAGTTTAGTTTATTTTGGACACCCAGAAAGAAGGGTGTTTCCCAGAATGCAGGTTGGGAAATGTGTGTTTCCACTCAGGGTGACTGGCGGAGATGGGAATCTGTCATTGTAAGGGGATATCAACCCTCTCTCAAAGGAGTTTGTCTGAGAACCACACCAGGTTTAGCACTGGCTAGGGGGCTGCTGCCAGTGCCAAACACCTGAGTAGGAGCTGCACAGTGCTGAATAATGCTTGTGACCTGGGTTTGTTTTAGACTCCATGGGAGTTGGTCTGTGTAAATCCAGAAAGAGGCTCCTTTACCAAATCTTCTGAAAAGGCAGCTTGGCTCTTAGGGTGCTTTATCATCAGGGACATTCTTCATTCCCGACGGCTTACAATATTAAAGCCTCTAATCACATGCTTTTAAGGAGACTCCCCCACCAGCCATCCTCACTCCCCGTGGTAACAGGTTCAATGGCTTTCTGAATCCCACCCATGCCTTAAAAACAAACCCAGTAAATGGCTGGTGACAGAGCTTTCAATGTAAAAATAAGTTTAAATAATATCCCAGGAGACTGCAAATTGTATGCTCCAGGAAAGCTAATGAACCAGCCAGCATTTTTTACCTATAACTTCAGTTTATATAAAAAAAAGTTCTCATAAGCTAAAATTGGGTTCAACATATAGTTTGCAGAAAGCCTAAAATTAGTTATGTAACAATTTAAAATGTACATGCCTCTAGTTTGGAATATTTCTTTGTGGCCACAAAAGCCAGGCCAAGGGCAGCTCTGTGCATGTGTGGTCCCCCCAAAACAAATCAGTTAGGGGAAAATATTTCCTTGGCATGACAAGAATTCACAGCATTTGCCACACCTGGAGAAGCGTATGGAGAGGCATGCATCCTGCTTGAGAATGCTAACAATGTGCCCCTATTTTTCTTGAAAAAATGTTTTGCTAATTTTTTTTGACCATCTGAAAGGAGTGTCACCTGTTTCTGTATTACTAATGCACCCCATGGTATTTAAGACTCCCTCTCTAGCAGGAATAGATGAAGCTGTGTCAGGAGCTGGTCATCCCGACCTCATCTCCAGCCACTAGCTCTCTCGCTGGGATGGGTATAGATTCAAGTGCTAGAAGTCACCTGCTCTGCAGTGGAGAGACCTACCAGGACCAAATGCAAAGAACTCTGCCCCTCCAGTCTCGTTTCTCACAGATAAACACAGATCCTTAGGCCAGAAGCTGTGACCCTCTCTGCCCTGCCCTTAAGTAGAGATGGGCATGAGTCCAATCAAGTCATCTCTTGCCAGGCACCTGCTCTTAATAGTGATGGATGCCAATCCTGTACCCAAGTTCCAAGAGCCATGCCACTCCCTGCTCTCCAGAGGGGATGGTCACAAGCCTGAATGCCAAAGGTCTTGCTCCTGTTGCCACATGCTCTCCAACCACTGGGGAAAATGACTTTAGATGTTAGTTATCCTGGGGTCAACTGGCTGTAATTTACTGGCTGGCATGTCTGTGTTATCACTGTTATCTCTTGGATGGAATCAGAATTGTGTACCTGTGTGCTCGCCCATCCTGCGAATAGCTAAAGGAGACTCTCCATTCTCAAGCGGCCAGGAGCAGAAAGACCTGAGTCACCTCCCAGAAGTTCCCATGAAATTCCAAGTGGCCACAGTGCTCAGCTTGGAACAGCAGCTCCTGATTGAATATTATATAATTGTAAGGAGAACAGCAGTTTATTGTTAACAAATATGTGAGGCACCATCAGTGTGCATAGTGCTTTGTACAGCAAGTGGAGACAAAATCATTACAATCTATGTGAGAAATCATAGTGGGAGATGACAACAAGCAAGGATGAGGGAGATCTGCATAAAGTAAGCATAGGAGGTTGTATCTTTTCACACCATGCAAGTGTGCTCTCTTTTAAAAAATGTGTTTAGATTTTGAGGATGGTATGGGCAGGTGGTGGGCCATCCATGGGGAAGATTACGGGAAGATTACGGGAAGTGGTGGATTTTGAATAATCAAGGAATGATGGTGGCTCCAGGAAAGAAAATAAAGACATGAAAAATGCAAGAGAAAAGTGGATTAAGATAATTGCATATCATTTGTGGAGTGAGGAGATTTACAAGTAGGAAAAGCAGAGGGGTTATTGGTGAGACAAGTGAAAGAAACGGAAAGTGCACTACAGGCCCAGTTTGGTTCTGATTTCTGCTTCGCTTGCCCAGAGTTTCTCAAGCCTGTGTACACTTGATATTTTGCATCCTAAATTATAAATATCTGGCAGTGCAGAGACATTTTTGCTTTTGATCCACAGTTAAAGCTGACTGTGAAAATCCCTTCATAATCAGCTACTAGTTCATGGGGTTAAAACTGTTGTTGTAGCACAATCTGTGGGAACAACACAAGAGAAACATTTCCTGCAGAAAGAATGCTGAAGTTTAATTACTGCACATCCCATGAGGGAGGGTTTCAATTTTTAGGGCCCTGTGTTCAGACAGTTACTAGGTAGCCAGCTTGTGCAGGAATATTGATGCTTTTAGTCAAATCCCCATTGTGCCAGAGAACGGAGTAGAAGCCCCATTCCCATAACGGAGTAGAAGGAATGCTACACATTTCACTTCCTTAGGCCTTATTGCTGGGTACATTGCGACTGCAGGCAATTTAATTAATAACTGTCTACATCTCATCAACTATCATTAGCAAAACAGGAGGTGGGGACCCTTCCAAAAGCATGCTGTACAAATAAATTAAAGTTGTCTCAATCAATCTTACAGTTCGCTGTTGTCGATAAGCCAGCTTTGCTCTTCCTGCAATTCAAAGTCTCTATCCTTATCTCATTCTCAGGGCTGGGTAGTTATTTGTATAATGTGAAATAAAAAAACCCATAAAAGCATGGTGAATAGTTATTAAAAATGAAACCTCCCTGTAATAATATTCACCAACTTCATAAGCCCATTTACTGTCAAATTTTAAATGTACTGATGAGCCATCAAGGAGGAGGGTTTCTGGGACTTAGAAATGTATAGGAACAGATCCTTGAGATATCAGGAAAATGCTGCTTGAACAACTAAAGCCTAATCCAATGGTAATTGAAATCAAATAGATGGGAGCCTTTCCACTGATTTTAATGACTATAGGTCAAGCCCTTAGTTCATATCTTCTGTCTGTATATGTCAGTGGCTCACAGTACATGATGTTTTTCATCTTTGTTTGGACCTGAGATCCCCTTTTGACTTTTCCATAAGAAAATCCCCAAGGAATTGGGATACCTATGTGACTTTCACTTTTTAATGACTGAGAAGTAAAACTTCCCTCATAATTTCTGAATTCTGGTTTGCAGGAATATTTTTTAGAAAAGGCCAATACCTGATGACATGAGAGGGGATAGGCTAGAGCAATAGTGACAGAAGTCTCCTTCCACATCAGATTGACTCTGCCAGAAGAGCTTAAGCTCTTATTACTAATTAATTTAATTAAATTAATTATTATTGTTGTTATTATTATTTATATTTCAGTATTACCCAGGAACCCCAGTCAGAGGTCACGGCCCTATTGTGCTAGGCATTATATAAATACAGTAAAAAGGACAATTCCTGCTCCAAAGAGTTTACAATTCAAGTAAAAGACTAGAGCTAACAGGTGGCAATAGACGGACTAGGGGGCATGATAGGGCAGTAGTCTCAGCACACATTGTACAAAGGCCTGATCCAAAGTCTATTATGCGCAGTGAAGAAACTTCTACTGATCTTGATGGGTTTTGGATTGGGCTTAAGTGAAACTTTCTGTCACTTCTGTCACAATCTGTGTGAATACCCTCACAATGGCAGCCACCTTGGGTAATGCAGGCTCTCTCGGCCATCCAACAGCCAAGTTTTTTTATGTGAGGAATTTTAGTGTTAATTTGTTGTTAAAGTGTTGTCTATGCCTATGATAGCAGAGCAGTGTCTGCAGGAGACAAATGACAGGGCTTCTCTGCTTCAGTTTTGGCTAGTATCCTTCATTAAGTTTCTGGAGAAGCTGTATTCTTCCTGGAGGGACAAGAAAGGACTGGATCAGTTCCCAGTGAAGACTGTCAGGGTTCTCCTTCAAGTAGGGGTCTGGTTATCTTTAAGGAACCAAGCCTCCCTGTCCTTGGGAAATACGTTTGAGAAGGCCGGGGGGAAACCATGTGGCCATATCCAATGTCTAAGCTTTGCTCCTTCTTCCACTATGTCAGTGGGGGTGTTGCCCTTGGAGGAGGGAGGGGTTATTTTGTGATGGGCTCAGTCACTGGTCTGAGTACTAGTTGTGCCCTCTAGCAAAGCAGTAACTTTTTTCCACAGCCAAACTGTGTCTTGTGGCCACATAAATAGCAGAGTGAGGCTGAGCAGGCTCCAGTGCATGGGTAAGTGCGAACAAGAAAATGCTGATTCTGTGACTCACAGGTTCTTATACTGAGCCCATCAATACCATTAAAGGATAGCTTGCAGACCATGGTGATAGGCACAGGATAGAAATGGAACAAAAAAGCCACCCCACCCCGTATATCTGCTACAACCTTCTCTGACTGGTGCCTTTGACAGAGCCAATACAAAGGGTCAGATGGGTGACCTGCCTAGTCGGGTATTTTTCTATGATATGATTGTAACTGTGGCCCCTTTTGGTCTCAGTAAATTGTCCTGTTTGAATGGAGCCAAGCTGAAATAGCATATTGTACACAGACCAGGAAATGATCTCATAATATACAAAGCCTCAGTCTGCAGGTGATAAGTGAGAGCCTAACAACTTAATCTCATCAACTGCATGCTGCTTTGGCTGCTGTCCTGTGCCAGGCCACAATGTGGGGGCTGGAAAGCTATTTTTTCATGTGACAGACTTAAACAGGTAGCTTGAATTATTATAATACAAATGTTCTATTCTGTGCTGTCTGTGTCCTAGATTCTTCTTACTGACATGGAAGAACTACCACAATGCATTTTACAGACAGTGGGACAAGCTATTATACTGACAATTTCCTTTTCTCTATTACATTTTGGATGATGTGTTCTGGAAGGCTGATGAAGCTGATTTATTATTGTCTTTAATCTCTTCCTGTTTTCTGGTGGTCATCCTGATTAACAATTAGAGTTTAATGTTAATTATTGATGGTACCTCTTCAGAATGTCCTAGCACATGTTCTGCAAGCCATCCTTTAATGGTACTGAAGCTGGTGTTACGATTCTTCACTATAGCACTGTCCTTACTACTAAATCTTTGCTCGGAAAGAGGTAGAGACCAACAGTGTATCTGTGTATACGGGGATTTGGAGCAGGGCCGGCTGGGGTGGGGGCAAGTAGGGCAATTTGCCCCAGGGTTCTTCACTTGCTCCGGGGCCCCCGGAAAACTCTCGCAAGGCTCAGGCCCCCAGAGCTCCCGGTCTTCGGCGGCTATTCAGCGGCGAGGGGTCCTTCTGCTCCAGGACCTGCCGCCGAAGTGCCCCAAAGACCCATGGCGGGGGGTCCTTCTGCCCCGGGATCTGCCACCAAAGTGCTGGGTCTCTGGTGGCAATTCAGCGGCAGAGGGCCCCCACCGCTGAAGACCCCAGGCCTCCTGAATCCTCTGAGCAGCCCTGATTTGGAGTGTTGAGAATGATCAGGGTTGGGAAGATTCAACTCTAGAAATTCACCCAGATAATTCTTTAACTTTCAAGCACCCGCACAACAAAATGTCGTTTTTTTTCTTTTAAAAAATGTTTATTTTCCAAAATGTATATCTAAGTTATGCCAAGGAACCAGACTGGCGCATGACTGTCTCAGCCTCAGGGGGACACAGAGGCTTCCTTTACACCACTCCTTCCCCTCCTGAGCTGTGCCACAGGCTCCACAACCAGCACAAAGAAAGGAGATGGATCAGCCTGGTGACCACTGGCCCCTCTCTTGCTGGGGCTGATTTTAATTCAGAGTCAGAAAAGGCAGAGATGAATTTTATTTTTTCCAGGATTTTGTTTGTTTTTCAAACCTATGAAACTTTAGGGTTGTGACGTCTGAATCAGTCTGCATGCTGGATCTAAAGACACAATTGTGTAGTGTCTATTTGACACACACAGAACCTACTTATCCCACTGTGAGATCTAAACATTTGTGTGCAATATTAGATGTGCTCTCTAGTGAATTTCTAATCCTCAGCAGCAAGGAAGCATGTTCTGGTGACAGACAGCCAAGGGAGAATGTCTGCAGTGTTTTCTTTTACTTTTTTGGGTTACTTTACTTTGCAAACAATATCTAATGTATATCCTGATAAGTCATCACCTCACAGCAATTGCTTACTAGCGCACCACATTTTATCACAGCCTCCCTGCAAAATAAAGCAACAAAACACATTGCTCTTTAACTGTGCTCTCCCAAAGGAAGTTCAGCTACACTGTGCATGCATGAATGGCTAAATCAGCTACATAATAAAATATTTAGTGACTTTGTGCACTGGGTGAGGCAGGGCTGCTGATTTAAAAGTCAAGCAAATATAGAATTCTGTGCTCCCTGTGTGTATGTGTGCACTATAATACCATACATAATTCTATACTAATCATACATGAAGTAAACTGTACTGGAACAGCAGCCTAACATTAAGTATTATAGTGAAATTGGCTAGCTTTCCCATATACACAGCAGTTAAATTAACTTTGTAATTAGTTGTAACAGCCCCTGGATTACACCTAAGAAAGTTGACCTGTATTGCTGAGCAGTTATATTACCTCATATATATTATGCAAATAATGTATGTAACTACAGCCTTAAAGACTGTATTGTAATGATTCATACGCACAAGGGGCAGAGCTAAGGCTGTGGGGGGAAAGTTTTATTTTTGTATTTCTTGTCTTTGCACGCTCATCAGGACAGCCTTTAAAGGGTTTTTATAGCATACATTTTCATAGGGCATTACTCATACTTGTTTGTACATAGCGTCTCAAGGAAGTTACGTTCTCTCTCCTTTGTAGTATTTGTACCCCTAACACAAAGGGAATGGCTATCTTGGCTAGAGAGTTCTGTTGGGAAAGGCCCACCTAAACTGAGACAGAATCGATTTATGGGAAAAGGTAATTATGCTTCAATGAAGGAAATATGAATTCTGGATTGTGTTGGTCTTATCTTAACAATTTTTTTCACAATTAATTCCTCCTGTGCAGGTGCCTGAAGTGATCTGTGTGCTGCAATTCAGAGAACATTTTGAAGAATAGATCATTGTTTAATTGCACCATGGTGCTCAGTCTCTGTTGTTAGGCCAAGAGCTGGTTGCACTTACGCAGTTCTGAAAGGAAAGAAAGCAAAAAAGGGGTGGAATTTAGTAACTAATATACAGGAGGCATCACTATGAGCTTTGGATAGTCACTAGACCGACTGAGCTTGGGGCTGTGGTGGCAGGGAGTTGAAGGTGAGGACAGAAGTTTATATGTCAGACAGTGGACAAGGTAGAGCCATTGGAGGGACTGGTTTAGGAATGACATCTATTTGTTATCCTTAACCTCCTCTCTGCTTCCCTGATCTAGCTGGAGCCATTTTGTCCCCTGGAACAGGTTAGATCAGCTTAGGGGTGGCTTATCTTGTGCCCAACAGCCTATGGGCCCAAGGCGCCATTGCAACTGCTGGGACTAGCCAGCAGTGTTCCATGCACACTCCTTAGTCCCTCACACCGGGACAGTGTTTCCTGCAGGGGATGGAATAGGGTTGCTGTATCAGTCATGCTTGGTCATCTCCAAGGGGGGCAGATCCCCTGCCTTCGTGGTCCATTTGCACCAGAAGAGTGACTTCAAGGTGTCCACTCAATGCACATTAAACTTTATCTGCACAGTGAGTTGGTCCCTTCAGCTCTAGCTAAAACTTCTTAGCTCTCAAACCCTAATTGCTGTTTTGGCACAGAATTCTGAGTTGTTTCCTGGTTGTTTGTATTTACTTGCACAATACTCATTGGACATGGTTTTGAGACAAATATAAACCCAGCCATGGTCAATTTAACAGTTTTTGGGGGGGAGGTAATTTGATGGTAAACCATAATTACTAGTACAACTGATATCTTAATTTCCAAGCCAATCTGAGGAGGTGTTTGAGGCACGAATCAGGCTAATTAGAATTCTGTTTGCCCATAATAAATAAGGGATAATTGCTAATTGGGTCTGGTTAACATTATTTTAAGATGGAAACTATTTTAAATGTGAAAGTTTGTCTATGCCATTCCATTCCATGCCAGGCCCCAGGCATTCTTCTCCTATTAGCTTGTGGAAAAGCAGTCTCAGATGAGACTCAGTAACTCCTAGGCCAGAATTTTCAAAAAAGCTCAGAACATTGGGTGCTGAATTCTTTTGAAAATCTCGCCCCAATCATGGATACTAGCATTTGAAAATCTGGCCTTAAATGAATTTTCCAAGGCCACACAGCTAGTCCACAGCAGAGCTGGAAATAGATTCCTGACATCCAGTTCCCTGCTCTATTCATTCATGACCAAACCACACTCCCTCCCAAACCAAAAATTGCAGGTTTCATTGTTTGTGCATCCATTCAGGGCTATGAAGCCATGATTTGTGATTGACATGAAGTACAACAGAGCGCTGTGCTAATACCATGAGTGCAGTTGTATACACTGTATGTATTTAATCAGAGACATGATATTCACCCATTTTCCACAATCCTCCTTCCTCACAGTTTGCTGGTCTATTTGCAAGGACAAAACTATATTCTAGCAAGCAGTGAAGAAAGCTATATAAACAATTTCTTCCAACTTTTCTTCCTCCTTTTTGCCCAGAAACTCCAATCATTTGGTACAGGAATTGTACATTAGAAATATGGACCAGAGGGGTCACTTTTGGATGATATATTTGTTCAGTTACTTTGAGATTTATACTTCATTATCAAGATTACAACAGATTAATTTAAAAGTTTTGTTTTTAATTAGTAGAACTTGCTTTTCTTTCAGGTGCAATGTATAACTTAGAGATAGTACTGCTAAGTACAGCAAATTCCCCATTACCTTTAAATTTCAGCAGTTTCCTTAAGAACAGAGTGAGTGAGGAAGCGATGCAAGGCATGGAAATAACATCCAGTATTTAAGTAATTAAAAGGCTACAGATAAAGTTTTATCTTGTGGCGTCAAACTGGAAGCTCCATTTGCTCTTAGGGTGAATAAGGAGAGTGACATTTAACTATAATACTCCCTTCCCCTGACCATGGACAGTCACCCTTCCCACCACAGCTCAGTAAGTGTGTTCTTGATCTGCTCTGGAGCCTACTGTAACTTACTAGCACGCTCCTCAGACAGCTGTTTAAGACTGTCCTCTGCATCATGAGCTTCTTAAAGCAGATGGCAAGGACAGGGAATGCCAAGTGTCAGAGTGGGCTAGAGGATATGGTAAAGGCCAGTGATCATATTTACTCCAAGCTGCGGATATTCTCAATATAATGAATGATTTGCAATGGGCAGATTGGCAGCTCCGGTTATTCCCATTTTAAGTTATTTTGTTCCACCATTCGAGATCTAACAAATAAAACCAAGGAATCTCCCTTTTTACGTGAGTGTCTGTATCCATAGTTCCAGGGCAAATGCTTCCCTTATTTACAAAAGGGCTCAGGGCCCTGGGAACCCAGTGAGGGGAAGAAAGGGGGTCTGCTCCCATATTTTCTTACCCAGAAAAAAATCACTGATTCAGTCAAACACCACAAAGGGTCTCCCTTAAAGCTACAGGCTCCTCACCTTTGTCTTACTACCCAGCTGGCCACTGTCATGGCAACCACAGAGGCCATTCCAAAAGGAGAAAACTGCTTCATAGTAAGAGAAAGCCTGTTGACTGAGCGTGCCTGGTCATAAGAACATAAGAATGGCCATACTGGGTCAGAACAAAGGTATCCAGTATCCTGTCTACCGACAGTGACCAATACCAGCTGTCCCAGAGAGCTCTGAACTTTAGGGTACAAATGTGGGGACCTGCATGGACACTTCTAAGCTTAATTACTAGCTTAGATCTGGTGCACTGCCACCGTCCAGAATTTCAGTCTGGAGCACTTTCTGTCCCCTCAAAACTTCCCCTCCCTGAGTTGCCTTGAGGGACTTCACCAATTCCCTAGTGAACACAGATCCAAACCTCTTGGATCTTAAAACAAGGAGAAATTAACCATCTCCCCTCCTTTCCCCCCACCAAACCCTGGTGAGTCCAGATCCAACCCCCTTGGATCTTAAAACAAGGAAAAATGGATCAGGTTCTTAAAAAGAAAGCTTTTAATTAAAGAAAGAAAAGTAAAAATCATCTCTGTAAAATCAGGATGGAAAATACTTTACAGGGCAATCAGATTCATATAGCCCAGAGGAACCCCCTCTAGCCTTAGGTTCAAAGTTACAGCAAACAGAGGTAAAATCCTCTCAGC
>NC_133789.1:189451-260180 GCF_003597395.2 Chelonoidis abingdonii
CAGTATATCTTTTTTGAGATGAGGAGACCACTTGTACGCAGTATTTAAGATGTGGGTGTACCATGGATTTATATAAGGGCAATAAGATGTTCTCCATTTTATTCTCTATCCCTTTTTTAATGTTTCCTAACATTCTGTTTGCTTTTTTGACTGCTGCTGCACACTGTGTGGACATCTTCAGAGAACTATTCACAATGATTCCAAGATCTCTTTCCTGATCACTTGTAGCTAAATTAGCCCCCATCATATTGTATGTATAGTTGGGGTTATTTTTTCCAATGTGCCTTATTTTACATTTATCCACATTAAATTTCATTTGCCATTTTGTTGCCTAATCACTTAGTTTTATGAGATCTTTTTGAAGTTCTTCACAGTCTGCTTTGGCCTTAACTATCTTGAGGAGTTTAGTATCATCTGCAAACTTTGCCACCTTACTGTTTACTCCTTTCTCTAGATCATTTATGAATAAGTTGAACAGGATTGGTCCTAGGACTGACCCTTGGGGAACACCACTATACTCCTCTCTATTCTGAAAATGTACTATTTATTCCTACGTTTTGTTCCCTGTCTTTTAACCAGTTCTCAGCCCATGAAAGGATCTTCTCTCTTATCCCATGACAACTTAATTTATATAAGGGCCTTTGGTGAGGTTACAGTCTACTGGAGGGACTTCTAGGGCAAGGGGAACAGGCAGGCAGTGACAACTGTAGCTATTCATTCTCTGGAAGAGAAGCACCTGAACAAGAGGAGATTTCCTGAAAAAGCAATCTGGGTACAGATGTCACAACCGGCTGGTACTACTTGGAATGGTCCTTTCTGGAGTCACTCTATCTGCTCTTCTCCTTGACCTTTACCTGGAAATGCCTTCATTAATTCTCCCACAAATTGTTTGCCTAGTGCCTCTGCTAACATACGTGTATATAGCAGGTCAGCCCAATCCCATCCTGGGTGTGTCCTTTGGGAAGGAGACGCCCTCAAAGGGATAAGTGTGCCTTGCTACGCTCCTCTAACGACAACGAGGTGCACAGTGTGTGGTGGTTTTAGCCAATGACTTGCTAGCATTCACAGAATGACATGTACCTCACTGAAAATTTACCCCGGGGTCTGATCTGAGTTAGGGTCTTATAAAATCAGCTTTTGACCACTGGCTTTGTGTGTGTGCACTGAGGTTTCTTATGGCTTCACCAGATGAAAATTCCCACCCCCCCATCTCCTGCTCATCACTTCTGAGACCATATCACCCTCCCAACTCTTTTGTGACTATTATAAAAATTATCCCCCAAAACACAGAGGTCAAAGTTCATTTAAGCTCACGGATGATGTTCCTCTTGAAATGCCTCTTTCTGGAACTGCTCTGACACACACTGCAGGGGTCCAGAATGAGGTGTGTGTACAAGACAAATCATCCACCACTTCTCCATGAACCAATGCTGAGAAATCCCTCTGTTTTGGAGACATTTGTCATGCTGAGGCCACTTCACATGCTACCTCCTGCACAATCAAACCATAAGCAGAGTTCTGTGGGCATGTGCCCACTGGCTGCATCACTGCCTTCAGGACACTTTAAAAAAAAAGATACATGGGGTCAGATTCTGCTCTTGGTCCTTCAGGAAAGAGCTGTTCAGTCCAAAACATATTTCTGAAGAATCAAACAAACCAGGTTGATGTATGTCCCATAATCTGAATGTAAAAGCCATGGATCACCTGGCCACGCAAGCCTTTTTTGGAGGCTTGGAAACTGTTTGAATATGAGGTCAGATTTGGTAATGGAGTTGAAAGTGTTGATTGTGAACAGGTATCATGATGTTGCCTAGCAGGACTCTCAGGAAAGCATCGCTCTTATGCCTAGGGATTTGGTATAGAGCATGGTTTTTGAACACTGTTTTAAGATAATTTATCTCCATCTACACTGGCTAGCCCAACAGCATTAAAAACTGGGTTTTAACATGGCTGCCTAACACTAGCAGAGGCCCAGTACAGACATGGCCAAAGGGCCCATGTTGTCTTCACACAGCAGCAGAGTAAATGGCAGAGACCCATTTTCAGAAGACAGGAGAATGGACTTCCTGCGAGTCCCTTGTTGCCATGAAAAGGCTGCAGAATGAGATTTTTTCCCCTATGCCCCTTAGAAGGTATTTCATTTATTTATGTTAATGTCCATCCCCTTGATATCTGATCATGTTATAGAGACTGAAAAGGACTGCTGCCAACAACTGGCAAAGAACACATAAGCAGGCCAGTTCCACATGGATGAAGACCACCTCATCTTTTTGAAGCAGATTGACTGTCTTTTGCCTGTTATTGGTTTACAAGAACTCCTGCTGGCAAAAGGCATGGCCCTGCCATTAACTTTGCATCTCTTTAAGGCCATGCTAGTGCAGTTGGCATTAGAACAAACTGAGATTTCCCAAGAAGCGTAAAACTGCCAACAAAGACACATCTTATAAGAGGGACCATTACGTATGATATTAAACTGAGAGCACTCTGTCAACATCTGATGCAGTTTGTGGAAAATTCTAAAGGAAATAAGACCAAGTCATTTCCACTGTAAGATTTCCAAAAAGTTCCCTCTTTAGCTTTTTCTACCAGATGCATTTTCATTCTCCACTAGCAGAGGCTGCATGCACGTCTTGTTATCATCCCAGATTTCCTTCCTGTTAATTGTTAGTGCTGCTGGTTCAACCTCCTGGATAGAGGCAAAGGGACCTGCCCATGAATCTGTTACATTGCATTAGGGAATGCTTTCAGTGCACCAACCTGGGTTGTGTAACCTTTTGTTGCTGGAATTTCCAGTTGTGTGGTTGTCATCCCATGACCCCCATCATGCTGCACAGCAGGTTCATGCTGCACAGAATATTAAGTTTAAACCCTGGGAGCCACTAAGCTCAGTGTCAGAGAAGTGAATAGTTCATGGGATTGATAGCTGGTTCAGTGCTCCTGCTGGTAGCAGCTGATCTGATTATTGTCTAATGGCTGTTGAGCAACCTGTGGGAAATGAGTAGGTTGGTCTCAGCCTGGTTCCTTGTGGGAAGCTGTTAACATCACAACACTATAAATACTGCGATTAGCCCTCTTGTTAGCAGTCTCAGCCAAGAGGTAACGGTCTCCACAAAAGACAGGTTAAGGCTCATGGAGGCTGGCAGGCTTCACTACCACTGACAGGGCCTGTGCACCAGGGGGAACGTTCTGCAGCTCCTGTGATTTTTGTACTTTTGCTGAAAACAAATGTCGGTGACACTGTGGGAAAAACCCTAACTCTGATGGCTCTGTACGTAGCTCATCCAAATTCCGAGCATATCATCCTAGAGGGTGGAGCAAGTAAAGAGGCCTCTTGGCAAGGCCCCTCCTCAGCTCTTCAAATGAGGCCATTTTGGAATGGAAAAACACCCACCTTTCACTCACAAACAGAAAGCATTTGCTTCTTTCTGATGTACCAAATTCCCTCAAATTAGGTAAAGTTATTTCTTTCTCAGATGCAGATGAAACATGGGGCAGGTGAGTATGCATCATTAACCTTCTGCCAGGCCTGGTGGGCAAACTACACGTATTCCCCTAGCACCTGCATTTCTGGGGGTTGGGGGACATGGCAGCCGGGAGACTGTGATGAGGCTGGTGGGAGCTCCCCTAACCACAGTCCAGGTGGTGAGCATTGGCACAGTCATAACTGATTAAATCAGGAGGGGGAAGTCCACTGGGGATTTGATCACAAAACAAAACTCTGCAAACTCCACGGGACAGTGCAGGGAAGGTGGGCAAGAGAGGACACAAGTCTCCCCACAAACACAAACTGAGTTACCACCACCTGAATGAATCCTAGCCTCTGGCTGAGCCCAATGTCTCATTGTAAACCTGCCCCACACAGCGCTTTCCTGGGAGCGGCCAATGAAATCTGCTTGCAAAAGCATGATGCAACAGCTGCCCTGTTACCCAAGCAATAAGAAACTAGAACCTTGGCTCTTTTAACTTTATTCACCCCGCCTCTCCATCCCTCCAGCACCCTTCCCCGGCCCCAAAACCTAAATCAGAGTTTCCCACACACAGGGTGCACTGTGTGGAGGACTAGCCAAGGAGAGTGAAGGTGTATACATTAGCATGATAAGGCCTTTTTAGGAGGGCAGTGGCTAGTTTCCCTTTCCTGAAGTGAGGCTCACATCTTCAGAAGTTTGGGAATTGCTGAATTATTTTGAGCCCGATCCCTGTGCTGCGAGCTGGGCCTTTCCTCGCTCTGTCAAAGCTAATGCTTGGTTCCTGGCTCCTTGCACTGATGGCTGATTGTCCCATTCTTTCTAACTCATAGGTCTCGCTTTGTTCTGTCCCAAAGACCACTATTGCGGGGAGGCCCTACGTTTGCCTAGTACTGGTTCTTCTATCTATTCAATGGCCTCTCAAAACCTGGACATGCCCAGTCCCTGCTTCTGACTAGGCCTTAGCTTGGCTTCCCCGAGCAGCAGAACTGAATGTGCCTCTCCCAGCCACCAACATTCCTCACACAGCATGGAAGCTGGTTCCAAACGCTGAGGGAAGAGCCCACTAGTCCCTGTGTGTGAGAGTTTAGATTGAGGTAAACCCAGTTAACATATGCTGTAGCCCTGACCTTAAAAGTCACAAGACTCTTTGCTATCCAGTTGCCCAGTACCCTGACATGCAGGGATCCATTACAATTCTTTATTTTTAATAGAAACAAAAATGGCAAGTGAGATTGGGCCTGAGAATAAGATGGCTCCATTTTTCTACCTTAACCTTTGCATCTCCACTATTTTCAAATGACTCCTGAGTCACAGCAGGAACCGTGGTGCCTTGCTGTCCTCGAGCCATGAACCACAGGAGTGACTGTCCCTGTCAGCTTCTTGTGAAGGCTTCTGCCCTTCAGACATGCTGGTCCCATGATGGCAATGGTCCAGCAAAGAGAATAAATAGCTTCTTTCCTTGGGCCCAGACAACAAGCTGGCGAACACACTTGTAATTTGCTGAAAGGAGCTTGGAATGTATAAGCTGTAAACATGAAATCAAAAACAAATGAGGCTGCAGCCTTGAGGAGAGGGCAGGAGCTCTGTGCTTCACAGATCTGTGGATAGTCTGGTGTTCTAGAAGCGATGGCTGACAGGCCTGCAGAGGGACTGTAACTGGTCCTGTGGAGGGGCCCACTCTGTCTTTCAGGTAAATGTGACAGGAAGAGACTTTGTCTTGGGGAAATCTTTGCGCCCTTTGCCTGCTCTTGGGTGACCCTCATCCTGCTTGGCCCTGGAAGGATTAAAACTGAGCCATCTTCTTACTAAGAAGGTCACAGCTTGCTGGAGTAACTCAAGTATTATCTATTTAAAATGATCTTTTCTCCCTTCTCTTTCAAGCAGCTCAGGACAATTTTCAGGCTGATGGACACCATGTTCCTGTGACTGTTTGGGTTCATAATTCCCCTCAGAACTTGGGGATTAGATCCAGTGCAGGGAGTCTTGCTAGAGTTTCATATTTTCCCTTGCTGGCTTAGTAAAGGCCATTGCTTTACCCTTAACAGTGATTAGACCATGAGGAATTTATTACTAACCATTTCAAACTCATACCTTGGTCTTTCCTCAGGGCAGCTCCTGAGGTCAGCCCCTTTCACTGCGGGGAGCTTCAGATTGTCATTATTGGGGCCTGAACCTTCTTCCTTTGAGAGTCTGCACTGGGGCTCTCTGCTCAGCTCCAGTTCTCAAAGGATAAGAGAAAAGAGTTGGCAATATATTAACAGCTGAGGTGCCACCTCACCCAGGGCATGTCCTAGGCCTGCAAACTGGTCGGGTTCCCCAGGTAAGGTGCAAAGCACAATTGTCAGCTGAACTCCGCTTAGCACAGTTCCTTCCAGTTTTGCCAAGGGGAGCTCACTTTTGGTTTATGGAAGAATTACCCAAGACAGACCAGGAAGGTTCAGCTGGTGCTCTTTGAGGGAGACACGTACAAAAATCCTGGGCACCAGGCCAAGGGACCCCCACAATTGTTTTTAGTGTGAAACACAACACAAGACGTTAAAGCTCTTTGAAAATGATTGTACCCACAATTATATGCAAGTGCAAAAAGTGGAAGGCCCGCTTTTTAAAATCTGGCCCTTTATGTATACAAATCCCTGCTGGTAATGTCACTGTTCAAGTCTTCTAACCAGGAATTGTTGGTGTATATTGCCATCTAGTGGTGGTAAGTAGGAGTGCCTAAAGGGAACATTAATTGCAAGAGCAGCAACACATTATCTTATTTACAATTATTTTCCAATGAACTGTAGGGGCTGGATCTTTGTTCACATCTGGAGGAAAATATTGTGAGGAAAAGTAAATTTTCAAAGAATGGTTTGTCACAAAGCCCAGTCTCCCATGCTCCATATCCTCATAACACCAAACATAAAGAAACTGGTTTAAAACATTTCTGTACTTTAACGACTTTATTTCTTTAGCAATAATCATTTAGGATAATTCTATGTAATTTGATACAATAAATAATGTCTAGCATCTTCTATTCTATTCCAAGCTACATACTTTTACCCCTCTAGGCCAATATCACAGCAGAAAGCAGAGGGGCTTTTCTGCCTTAAGTACTTGCAATACACAAAGACAAAAAAAGTTCATTTTTATTTCTAGCATAGGGTGGTGAGTGAAGTGCTCTCCTTCAGTATCACAGCAGGGAAGTATGGCTTCCTCATGGAATCTCCTTGAGAAGGGTAGCCCAATAGCCACAGGCCATTTCATTTCAAAGATAACTTTCAGATCATATAAAATTCTGCCATTTTCAACCATTCACCTCTCAGATTTCAGCCACCTTCTGTCCCTTTTCCATAGGTTTCATAGAATTTAAGGCCAGAAGGACCATTAGATCATCTAGTCTGAATTCTTGTGTATCACAGACCATTAAGTTTCACCACACCACCAGTGATTAAACTAAACTGTTGTGTTACAGGCAGAGAACAGGAGAGACTGAGGTGCCACCAATGCCTAAGGTCAATGGAATGACAGGGGATTGCTGAGGTGAGATATACATGGCAGTTGATCTGTGCTCCAGGCTGCAGAGGAAGGTGAAAAACCTTCACGGTTCCTCCCAATGTGATCTAAGTGAAAATTCCTTCCCAACCTCAATCTAGCAATCACTATGACCCTGAGTATATGAGCAAGACACAGCAGCAAGGGATCTAAGAAGGAAATTCTCGGTACCACTTCAAACCACTGATTCTCCTGTCTAGTGTCCTACCTCCAGTTCTTTCCAATCACTGATACATCAGAGGAAGGTGAAAGAAACCCAGAATACATCTGGCCAATTGTGCACTGAGTAAAAAAATTCCTTCCTGACCCCAGCAGGTGACCAGCTGAGATTTGAGTATAGTCATTGTCTGAATGCAGAGCTACAAGTGTTATGAGCATGCTGGGAGCAACGCAGACCTTCTGTTCTCTCCATGGTCATGAGGGCAGGGAATGAACACTAGTCACAGATAATATCTCAGACAAAAAAATTCTTACTGACAAAAAGCTTTGAAAAACATGCACATAGAGGTAAGCATCCACCTGAGATACACATAGGCAGGATCAAATCTTTGAATAGATGGCGTGTGGGATGAATGCCATTGCAGTAAGTGGTGTACACTGACAGAGTGACAGAACCAGACTTTGGATAAGGGAGGGATTGAAATAACAAGATTGTTCTGTCATTTGTTGCCATGAACATGGAGAACTAATGGCAAAGAAATATTAAAATAATTAAGCAGTCTTGATGTTGAGCATGCAGCCACTATGCCTACCATGCTACTCCACATGAAAGTCTAACTAAACATCAAGTCTTCAACATTCTGTGATATAACAGAGATGGGATTTGGAAAAATTGTTCTCAGTTCATCAAATGTCAAATGAATGTGAGTTATAATTTGGTCTCTTCTGACCACTGAGATCAATAAATTATAAGGCCAGAAGGAACCAGTGTGACCATTTAGTCTGACCTCCTGTCTAACACAGGACATCAGACTTGCCTAAATTATTTCCTTTTGAACTAGGACAGAACTTTTAGAAAAGTATCCAATCTTGATTTAAAAATGTCCAGTGGTGGTGAATCCACCATAAACCTTAATAAAGTGTTCCAATGATTCATTCCCCTCGCTGTTAAAAATTTGTACTTCTTTCTAGGCTGTATGTGCCTAGCTTCAGCTTCCAGCCATTGGATCTTTTTACACCTTTGTCAGTTAGCTTGAAGAGCCCTCTATTAATAAATCTCTGTTTCTATTTATAGACTGATCAAGTCACCCTACAGTCTTGTTTTTGTTAAGCTAACTAGACTGAGCGCCTTGGGTCTTTCACTATAAGGCACCTTTTCCAATTCTTTAATCAATCTTGTAGCTCTTTGAATTGAACTTCACGCTTTTATACAGCCTGATTTCTTCTAGCTTTATGCAAAGTCCCCAGCCTCTAAACAAATCTCCCTTGGAAATCTGAGCAAAATATCTGACCAGCCCCCCAACCTGAAGCAAATACTCACCAGCAACCACACACCACACAACAAAAACACTAACCCAGGAACCTATCCTTGCAACAAAGCCTGAACTCGAATTAATATGCAAACTAGATACCATTAACTTTGGCTTGAATAGAGACTGGGAGTGACTTAGTCATGACACAAATTGACTCTATTTCCCCATGTTAAGGATCCTCCTCGCCATCAGATTCACAGTTTCCTCGCTAATCCTCTGCTTGCGTCCCAGCGTTTTCAATGCCTTTGCCTTCTTAGCTACAGAGATTATCTGCAAGATAAACTCTTTGTAATCCTCATCAATGTCCTTGTCCTTATACTCGAGGTCCATTTCACTCACTTCCTGTGCAAATGCCTCCATGTTGAAGTGCCATTTTTGCTTCGGTTTCTGGCTTCTCTTAATTTGGTCTTCATAGACATTGTCAACTCATAGGTTTGTGCACAACATACGATGGTCTGAGCCTGTGAAAATGATTTGTTTTCCTATTGTCACTACATCATTGAAGATTCTTCTGGTATCCATCATTACATAATCAAGCTGATTCAGTGTGACTCCATCTGGGTTTTTCCATGTCCACTACTGACGCTGTTCATTTTGAAATATCGTGTTCATTATGTGGAGATGGTTTGCCTCTGTGAATGCAACCAGATGTGCTCCGCGATCATTTCTTACACTTTTACCAAATTTTCCCACGTATTCTCACTCTCCTTTCCACCTACTATTGCATTGAAGTCCCCTTGGATAATTGCATAGATGGATCTTTTCTGCATTACCTCCTCCAGCTCTTCGTAGAAATGTTCTATTTCTTCATCTTCCGCTTGCCGCGTGGGAGCATATACCTGAATAATTTTAATTGTTCTCCTTCATTTTATCTGAAGCATGAGAACTGCTATCCAGGGTGATATGATATTGCAGCTGACTATCCTTGGAATAATTTCTTTCCTGAGAATTAATCCAATGCTTCCAGTCCTTGCTCTAATTGTTGAATGATCTTTCTAGGAATAGTTGCTCTCTGCTTTTTAATTGTGCAATGAGATCTTTTGTTCTTGTTCACATATCCTGATGACATCAGCTTTATTAATTTTGTGACTTCTGTGTAAGTATTGATGATCAGTGCTCCTAACCCACAGTAGCACGGGACGAAAAATGGAAAATGGCTAAAAGAATAGTCCAACTATTTGTGCAAGTCACAATTCAAGAACACCGTACATCAATACTATCTTTCCCTGCTCATTGAGTAATGGGTCTACTCCTTTTTTTTGTTGTTCCTCTTGCTTCTAATTTATTTGTAATTGTATTTTCTTGTTACCCTTTATAGCCTTGCTAATTTAATTTCATTTTGTGCCTCAGCCTGTCTAATTTGTCCCTACATGTTTGTGGGTTTGTTTGTTTTTTCATATTCATCCGTCATAATCTGACCTAGTTTTCACTTTTTATATGACATTTTTGAGTTTCAGGTCACTGAATATCTCCTGATTAAACCAGGATGGCCTATTACAATATTTCTCATCTTTCCTATGCACTGGGATTGTTTGCTTGTGCCCTTAATGTCTCTCTAAAAACTGCCAACTCTTCTGAACCCTTTTTTAATTTAGCCTTCCTTTCCATGTGATCTTACCAACCAATTTTCTGAGTTAACTAAAGTCGGCCTTCTTGAAGTCTATTGTCTTTATTTCTGCTGTTTTCCCTCTCACCATTCTTTAGAATCATGAACTCTTATCATTTAATGATCACTTTCACGTTCCATCTTCAAATTCTCAGTCAGTTCCTCTTTATTTGTCAGAATCAAATGTAGAACAGTGTCTGTCCTAGTTGCATTCCCCACCTTCTGTAATAAAAAGTTGTCCCCAATGCATTCCAAGAAATTGTTGGATAACCTGTGCCCTGCTGTGTTATTTTCTCAACAGATGTCTGGGTAATTGAAGTCCCTGTCACCACCAAATCTTGTGCTTTGGATGATTTTGTATAGTTGTTTTAAAAAAGCCTTGTTCATCTCTTTTTCCTGGTTAGGTGGTCAAGAGTAGACACCTACCATGATGTCATTCTTGGTTTTTATTCCTTTTATCCTAAGCCAGAGATTCACACTTTTATTTTGCCCTCAGTGCAAGTGCATATACTTTTGCTATACAAGGCACAACCTCCTCCTTTTTCCCCCAGCCTGTCCTTCCTGACTAAGTTGTACTTTTCTATACCAATGTTCCAGTCATGTGAATTTTTCTAGTTCTTCCTGTTTATTTGCCATTAATATACAGATGTTCATTAGCTTTTCTCTCACTGTTCCTTCTTGTTTCTCCTTTGTTTTTGTGTAAGTAGGGTCTGTATGAATGCTTCCCTGACAGCTAGCTGGGAGGGGAGAGACTTTGGGTGTATTTATGTAAATACGGTTTGCTCCTATTCTTCTTAAATATTCAGCACATAGAACAGTGTCAACATAATCAATTTTGGCTGGTTGGGGTACCAATCACTTTAGTAGTGAATGCAGGGGTAGTGAAATGCTGCTACCAAAATGTTGTAATTAATGTAGGAATACAGGGAAGAAGGACTGTGCTTAACCTGTCCCAAATGAGGGGGGTCACCTTCAGCTGAAAGGACCTCGTTAAACCAGGGACTCGAATGCCAGAGCACTTGGCATAAGGCACCTGAAAATTTGTGGTACCCTTATGTCTTAGGGTATGGCTACACTTGGAATTTCAAAGCACTACCACAGCAGCGCTGCGAAGTGTGAGTGTGGTCAGAGTGGCAGCGCTGGGAGAGAGATCTCCCAGTGCTGCACATAAACTACATCCTCTATGGATGCAGTGCTGGGAGCTGTGCTCCCAGTGCTGTCATCCTGATTACACTGAGGCTTTACAGTGCTATATCTTGCAGTGCTTAGGGGGGTGTTTTTTCACACCCCTGAGTGTGAAGGTTGCAGCACTGTAAAGTGCTAGTGTAGCCACCCTGACCCTTTCTGCAGGCTCCTACAGTTAACTGCTGCAGCCTGGTGAGTCTTCCTCCAGATGGGATCTAGTAAATTAAAAGTGAAAAAGCCTTCCAGCCTGTCAGACCTATTAGCACAACACTGAAACTGTTAAAGAGCCATTCAAGTGGTAATGAAGCCATTTAAGAGGTATAAACTGTCAGTTTCTGAATTTCCTGACCAAAACAAACAGTTGTGAATTACTGTAATATTTACTCAGAACATGTTAGTCTACAGGACCTTAGTTTAAAATTTGCTTTAAAAATATTTCATTAGTGTGTTGCTGAAGATGATAAAATTACATCTCTAAAAAAATCCTTGCATAGATTTTTAGATGCATCTGTCCATCCCTTTCTCCCTTCACTCCCGTCCTGAAGAGAGCCTTTAAAAGGAGAACACCCTTTTCCTGCCATATAGCTGGACAGACAAGTTTCCCTTTCTTTACTTCTGACTATTCGATGAACTAGTTTCAAGAGACCCCCTCCAGCAAAATTAATACCTTATTAAAATATAAAATCCTTTATTATGCCTAAAATATTTGGAAACACATTTTTAAAGTTGGTGAAATTTCATAAACACGTCTATTATAGAGATCTCACAAAACAAATTAGTGTTCCCTTGTGCTAAAAGCAATGAACATTGTTAGGCACACACTAAACCTCTGTGACTGATTAATTTAAAATAATGTCTTTGTTTCAGGGAGTTAAATATGTAGTAATCTAGAAGGGTTACTTTATGAAGACTTAAGAGTACATTGAAAATATAAAATCAGCTTAGAAATACTGATTAAGAAAATGTAAAACAGAGAAGAGCTGCATCATGTATTCCATAATATTTAATATTGTACTCAGCAGGACAGCTGACTTGCCATTACTACAAAGTTTTTGCAAATAAATCTCTGACAAACTTCAGGGTATATCAAAAAAACCCATGACTGACATTTTTTATTCCCAAGTTTAGTGCGTTTCATTAAAAGCAGTAGAGAATCCTGTAGCACCTTATAGACTAACAGACGTTTTGGATCATACTCTGATACTTGCGTTTAATTAGGTACCTTCTGCATGTCCAGTGAAAAACATACTGCATTTTCTTTGGAAAGAAATTGCAGGAGAGTGGGTTTTTTTCAAATGTCATTTGCTTCATTTGGGTTCAGGGATTTGGCTGGAAGGAGGTGAGCAGGGAGGGGGAGGAAAGCGAGGAGGGAGACAGTGGGGAGAAGGTAGGGCCTGGGCAGAGGGGGCAGGGCCTGGGCCAGAGCAGGGGTGGAGTATGGGTGGCGCCACAGGCAGAAGAGGTGGGCTGAGGAGCTAGCCTCCCCAAGCAGCAGCTTAAGCCACTGCCCATGACAGCAGGTAAGAGCAGATCAGCTCCTGCACACCCCCAGTGCGCACTGCAGTCTCTTTAGGCAGGGGCCGTATTCACAGAGCTGAATGCATCGGTGCCACACATTCTGTGTGAGGGAGACAGTAGGGGGTCTTTGCGGGGAACTGTGATTTTCTGCCACCGTGAGGTGGGCTGGGGGCTCAGTATCCTTTGCTGTCTCGTCCCTCCCCCCCCTCCCCCACCAGGCTGTGAGCTTGGGCTGCCATCCGGCATAGGGGCACCAGTTTAATAATACTTCACAGGGCCCCATAAATCTTAAGGTCGGCCCTGGCCAGAGGCTCCCTGTGAAAGTGGAAGGGTGGGGATAGGTGTCCCAGCTAGGAGGCTGCACACCCTCACCAAGGGTCCTCCCTGGACTGGTTTAACTTGTTCCTTCCCACTGTTTAAAGAAAGGTAAATGGGCTTCATTAGGAGACTCTTTGTTATTTTAAATGCTCACTGAGAGCTAAAAATCAGTTGTGGGTGGGACTGTTCTGCCCAGAGCTGACAATCCTTGACAGCTGAAATCACTTGAGATGCCCAGCCTGCAAAGAGCTGAAAATCACTAAAAGAGACTGAGGCCCCGTCTAGACTACGCGCGAAAATCAATTTTAGATACGCAATTTCAGCTACGAGAATAGCGTAGCTGAAATCGAATATCTAAAATCGATTTACTCGCCCGTCTTTACCTCGCGGGATCGATGTGCGCGGCTCGCCAGTCAATCCCGGACTCCGTTGTTTTGGTGGAGTTCCGGAAAATCGATCTAAAGCGCGCTCTGGTTTCGATATATCCCGTCTAGACCAGACGCGATATATCGAACCCCCGAGCAATCGATTTTAAAGAGCGCCGAATACGGCGCGTAGCTGTAGACGTAGCCGACATGCAACGTCACAGCAAAGAGGCAGGTGCATCAAAAGGTGACGAACAGTCAGCGACAAATGAGCATGGTGAAGTGGCTGGTGGCCAGGTGGCACAGCCAGCGAGCGGCTTAGCGGGGCAAGCTGGAGAGAGGCGCAGCGAGTGGCCAGCAAGGCAGCTGGTGGAGAGCGCAGCGAGCGGCTAGCTGGAAGATAGGGGCAGCAGAGTGAAGTAAGGTGCAGGGCCGGCTCCAGGCCACAGCATGCAAGTGCGTGCTTGGGGCGCATGCCGCGGGGGGGGCGCTCTGCAGCTGCCAGGAGGGCAGCAGGCGGCTCTGGTGAGCTCCGCGCAGGCGTGCCTGCGGAGGGTCCGCTGGTCCCAGGGCCCGGTGACTTACCGCAGGCACGCCAGCGGGAGGTCCACCGGAGCCGTGGGACCGGCGAGCGGCAGAGCGCTCCCCGCGGCGTGCCACCGTGCTTGCGGCAGCGAAATTCCTAGAGCTGGCCCTGGTAAGGTGCCTCCTTACCTCCACCCAGGGTCGGAGGTGAACTCTGCAGATGCACCTCTGAACTCTGAGTCTGCACTGACCAAGGAAACCAACTGTGAGTTGGGTGCAGAGAAGTGACGGGCATGTTAAAGAGACTTTTGGGTTGCTAGACTTAAGAACCTGTCGGGAAAAGGACACTGCCCAACTTACTTGGGGGATGGGTCTTTTAGTCATGGTTTATGTTTATAAATTCTGTTTGCAGTGTTTTCCCAAATTAACACCAAGTTACTTCCCTCCTTTTATTAAAAGTTTCTTTTCTACACTCAGACTCTGTGCTTGCGAGTGAAGGCAGCGCCCAGGGGTGATGTGTAATTTTTCCAGGGTACTGGGTGGGGCTCAGGCTGGATCTGTCTTGTATAGATGGAAAGGAATCCCTAGATATTGAACCTGGCCCTGGTTGCTGCTGGCTGTGCCTGGCAGATGGGTTACACTTGCTATGATTGCCAATGTGTTCCCCCCACATTCTGATCTTTCACCCAGGTCTCCGTGTTCCTGTGAGCTTTTATCTCCTGCCCCCGCCTCACTAGATTAGCCAGTCAGAACCATACAGAACTCCCAGCCCCTGGGACATCTCCCCTGAATTTACTAGATACCTACTCATAAAAGTACTGAGAGCATACTATTCCATCCTTAGTATAGTACCATATACCCGTTGCTCACTTATTTAGAAAAGAGCCTAAGTTTAACTTTACTGTCATTTTAACTAGAAAAACATGATTCACTTGCCAGGCACAGAAAAGCTCAGCTGAACCTTGTGGCCTAATTGAAAATTCTGCTCAGACAAACCCTGAAAATGTAGAAAAATGGAATCATAAATCTGACTCTGACAATATACAACAGAGCTTTTTAATCAAATGCAAATCAGAGTGCAATCCCCCTCACCCCCAGGAGCTCACCACCCACCAGTGTATGAACAGGGAAGCTTCTTTTCTCTTTGTGTGTGCATTTATCATTAATGTTTCAAATGTATCATTTCCAAGGGAACATTCTTTTTTTTTTTTTTTTACATTCCTTACTATTTACTATCTATTTTGTGTAGTAAATATTACTGTCAGTTTTGTTAAGTGAAATTGTAGATGCCAAACACAGTATTTTGCTCAGGATAAGGGTGTGTATACAAAATGCTATCCAGTGCATTAGAATGATGATGTATTTGAATCTCCTTCTTGTGAGTCAGATTTGTTCCTGAAAGTGGCCTGGCACTGCACCAATTCAGTAATTTGTTGTCATAAGGCCACAGGACAAGACAGGCTAGCATCACCCTTCCTAGGGGCTGCCTCACCACAGTATCTAAGGCCTTGGCTACACTGGCGCTTTACAGTGCTGCAACTTTCTCGCTCAGGGGTGTGAAAAAAACACACCCCTGAGCGCTGCCAGATAAAGTGCCAGTGTAAACAGTGCCGCAGCGCTGGGAGCCCAGCTCCCAGCGCTGCAAGCTAATCCCCACGGGGAGCTGGAGTACGTGCAGCGCTGGGAAAGCTCTCTCCCAGCGCTGGCGCTGCGACCACACTCACACTTCAAAGCGCTGCTGTGGCAGTGTTGCTGCGGTCGGTAGTGCTTTGAATTTCCGAGTGTAGCCAAGCCCTGTGTGAGACAATGTAGGTAAAATAATATCTTTTATTGGACCAACTTCTGTTCATGAAAGAGAGAAGCTTTTGAGCTTAGGCACTCTATTAGGGTTGCCAACTTTCTAATTGCAGAAACTCAAACACCCCTGCCCTACCCTTTCCCCAAGGCCCCACTTCTGCTCCTCCCCTTCTCTGATACCCCGGCCACCGCTCACTCCATCCCACCTCCCTCCATTGCTCGCTCTCCCCCACCCTCACTTTCACTGGGCTGAGGCAGGGGGTTGGAGTGTGGGAGGTGGATGAAAGCTCCAGCTGGTGGTGAGGGATCTGGGGTGAGGCTAGGGATGAGGGGTTTGGGGTGCAGGAGGGGGCTCAGGACTGGGGCAGAGAGTTGGGGTGTTGAGGGGGTTGCAGGGTGCGGGCTCTGGGAGAGAGTTTGGGAGCAGGAGGGAACTCTGGGCTGGGGCAGGAGGTTGGGGTGCGGGGGTGTGTGTGCACGGTCCCAGCAGCGTTTACCGCAGCTCCCAGGAAGCGGCAGCCAAGTCCCTGCAGCCCCTAGGAGCGTGGGTGGCCAGGGAGGCTCTATGCGCTGCCCTCGCACCAAAGCGCCGCCCCTGCAGTTCCCATTGGTCATGGTTCCTGGCCAGTGGGAGCTTCTGAGCTGGCATTCAGGGTGCAGGCAGCGCATGGAGCCTCCCTGGCTGCCCATGCACCTAGAAAACCAGATGTCTGGCAACCCTAGGATCTATTTGAGTGCTAATCTTAAGATACTGGAATTTGGCTGGTAAAGCCAAGTATCAAAACTTCTGGAGATTGTGGGGAATGAATACACAAATGAATATGTAACTTCTCCTTTATACTGTTTTTACTGTTTAATTGCTGGTTTTATGTATCCTGCAATGTAAACCCACCCTCACGCCGTAGGCTTCAGAGTCCAAGCCTGAACCACAACTTCTAACTGCTGTCTATACAGCTATTTTTAGAGCACTAGCATGAGCCCACTACCCCAAGTCTGTTGACCCGGGCTGGGACACTCATTCCCTCTCACTGCAAAATGCTTGTAGACATATCCAGAGGGTCCTAGTGTAGAGCACAGACTGTTCTTGATGGTATGTAAGTCACATCCTGTAGCTGCAGAAGAAAAATTCCTATGATTTCATCTTTATTTAGCCTTATACTTTTTAGAACTTCAGATAATTTCTCCTGTAGTAACTAGGAAGCTATAAATCGCCCCTTTATGTGTGAGAAAAATCAATTGTTATTTGACATTTTACCTTAATATTACCAACTTCCTTCAACTGCAATAAAGAATCCATCTGCTTTTTATTTTACAGGCAATTAGTAAGTCACCTTTTTTTAATTTCTTCACATTTTCTATCAAACTAAGTCTAGAATTAAAAGAGAAAAGCTGTTTTATGGCACTGAACTTATTGAATAGAATGGATTTATCTGTAACCCTCTAGGTACCAACATTTATTAATGGCTTTTATTGATCCATGTGAGCTTTTTAACCCTTAACAAAAATACAGACATCACTGGCCCAACATTAGGAAAATTTAACACCACAAGATTTTCCTCGCACAATTCTGGACCATTCACATGTTAGGAGACTAGCAGCATAGACTCAACATGATTCCACACATGCGTCCCAAATATGGCTGTACCAATGCTGCTCAATCCCCACTTCCAGCCCTGCTACAGCATCCAGAAGGACACAAAGCACTTTACCAACTGATTTACAAATTTTGGCCCCAGTGCTGAACTGGGAGCTCCATGGAGACACCAGGGTATCCCTGCACAAAACGATTAGGAGCAGGGCCTGTATATGTAGGAATTACATGTCTAACTGCTGAAATGCAGCCACCTCTGTGGTAGAACATAGCAGCTGTTAAATAATGCATACTGCATAGTAACACCTCACAATCATTTAGAACGGAAAGTGAAGAAGAATCCTGTATCTGGCTGAACTTCCAGGGGAAAGTTTACGCAGCTGAACCAAGATTAGGGCCCCACTGTGCTAGGTACTGATAATCAATCCTTGGGGTCCCACATTCAGCTTTGCTGATGCCCCTCAATCCCAACCCACAGCCTCTCCTGCTATTCCCTATGTTTGTGTTGTGAATAAACCTCCATGATGGTGTACTGAGAACATCAAACTCTCTTTGTGACCAGTTTGGCTTCTCTGAAATCTGTTATCCCTCCCCTTCTAGTTCATCCAGAGACACCCTGGCAAAATTACCTTCCTTGCTCGCTGATCTGACCATGCCCCTGTACTGTTTGGTTTATAACTTACAATCTGCATCAAGTTTCTGTACTAGATATTAGAGCTGCTTGGGAATGGCTTTTGTTTCTATAGGTAATTTCAATAAAAACGTTTTCAACAAAATTTACCACCAGAATTTTCAGGTTTTCATCACAAAGCAAATTTTTTTCAGCAACTGAAAAATGTCAGTTAAAAATTTTTCAGCTTCTGTTTGTTGTTTTTCCAATAAAAAGTTGAAAAAAATCCAATTTGCCACTTAGCAAGAGATGCCACCATAACTCAAATTCTGTCCTGGCTCTAATGACATACTTTGTTTTGAGTTAAAAAGCACAGCGGCATTTAACCCCGCAAAGGGAATGCTTGGGTGGGGGAATACCAGCAAGACTGTTGGCATTTCCTGGGCATACCCCACCTCTAGAATCTGCTCTATTAAATACTAAATCCATAACCCTTGTTATAGCAAGGCTCCTATAGCACGTACAAGAGCAAAGAGCCTTTCAAATCCACTCATCCTCTAGCCACTTTCTGCTGTGTTCTAATGAGGCCCTTGATAATAGTTATAATTTTCAGTGGGGTTGAGGGCCAAGGTGAAGCAGATTTATATGAGAGGTGGCTGTATAAATAATCTTCATGGGTTAGTATTATACATTTCATTCCATCTGCCTATTTTGCCAGAAATACACGAATATTTCAGATCTTCATTTCAAAAATGATTTATCACCAGTTACAGCTTTAATGTAAGTGACCCGTATGTCTCATTAATCAGATTTAGTTTTATGGTGTAAAGATTCCTTCTTCATTTCACCTGATCTTATCTCCTTGTGCCCAAGGATTTTTTTTTCTTCTCAGATTAAGATCCATTTCACCCCTAAGTTCTAGTTTCCATACTTCTTTCAATCCACCTTGCTCAACCTTCTGTCCTTTTGTAGTATAAATTCACCGTGCACCAATGGGATAGGGAAAAGAGGGCCCATAACAATGTCTCCTCTACTTTCATCCAACTCCTACCCCCTTTAAAAAAAAAAAAAAAAAGAAGAATTTCTAAATGGGAAGTTTCTTCCAGAATGCACTTGTTTAGAAGTGAACCTAGTCTCACTGGGGGCACAATAATAGCTAATAATAATAGTGCCAGCATGGCCTTATGCCCCCTGAAAAAACAATCCAAGCATGATACCAGTGCATAATAACATCCGCTCTTACAGTAATGGAATAATGCTCACAGCCAGCAGATTCACAGAATCATAAGACTGGAAGGGACCTCTAGAGGTTTTCTAGTCCAGAGCCCTGCACTCAAGGCAGGACTAAATGTTATCTAGGAGAGCTGTGCCCGCTCTTTGGTTTGAGGGGCACTGACAGGCCAAAGTCATTCGTCTCTGGCAGCACCAAGTCCTTAACTCACCTTGGAGGCCCTGACTTGCTGCATTGCTACTGTTGTTGCTAACAAGGACCTTGCAATTCGATGGAAGAGGCTGGGAGTGGAATTCCCCAGGTGCCCCACTGAGTCCATTCAGTGGACTCTTGTGTGTGAAATGTGTGAGAAAGTGTATGAATGTGAGCGTCAGATAGAGAGAGATCGGTCAGAAGGTCTCAGCCAAATTCCTATATGCTACAGAACAAAAAGTTGTATGTCGTGAGCTCAGATATCCCTGAATTGGCCCCATCTGCTGTGAATGTGAGCATCGACTGTTAATAAATTATAACAAAGACCTTCAATTTTAAACACAGAACTAACAGAGATTTTACTCCTTCTTATTTGAATAAAATACTTTAGCAGCAGCAGCATTAAAGCCTTTGTGCCACAAGTGCTAGTTTGGTTTTGTTGGGAGACATTTTACAACTTTACCAATAATATTGTTTCTCTGATTTTTAGTAGAATGGAGCCCACCAGTGTGGATGGTGCTGATACTCCTACATGCTGCCAGTAGAGGGAGTAACTTCTCTATTAACAAACCATAATTCCTTTACAGCAACACTGCAAGCAACAGTTCAGGCAGAGCATGGGACCATCTCCTTATTGCTCTGGCTCTGTGGCTCTTAGATTAAACGTGCTTTGTGTTGGCAGCAGTTTCTTACAGCAATGACATGGGCTGGCCTCAGAGCTTGGGGTTCAGTGGTGTATTGCTAATCCCAGCACTCCAACCCCAACAGTACAAAAATCATGAGATTTTTTAAATAATTCGTTTTTAGTTCTTTCAATTTGCCTTCTGGTTGTTGAGATTTTAGGGGATCACTTTTTCCAGCTTTTCTCTGCAACCATGAAGGCTAGACACTTTTTTAATGAAAGCCAAGATTATCATTTAGTATGACTCCAGGAGGTTGGGCTTTAAGAAAAACACCAAATATTGTGAGACTCATGATAAGATGAATTGGCAACACTGCTCCAGTGGCTGTCCACAGCCCTTGTGACTCTTATCTCTACTTCAGATGTAAGATCCTGGGGGCACATTTGTGACTCTGGAGAAATAATATATACTAATTATTTTGAGTGAAATTCTCCATTATATAGATGGGCAGCACAGTCTAAGGGACTTCAGTGGTGTATATTCCTTCTCTTAGCCCTCAGCAAAGGCTGAATTTTAGCTCCTCTGGAAATCTCTACTGGATGTATCTTTATTTGCATTTAGTTCAACCAGTTCCTGCGGATAGAATTATGTTGGATAATGGCAGCAGATGAGCTCTTAAATACAGATCCTGATTAAATGTCAATATTTATAGCACTAAAAAAAGAGGTGATGAAACAGGGCAAGGAGATCATCACCTGGCAGCCTTTTCTCTATACCGATTTTTTTCCATTTTTCCCAAGGTGCTACATTCTCTTTGCATGCACATACACACAAAATGCACATGCAATGCATGACTGCCCCCCTTCCCAAAATATGCGTGCATTGTATGTGTGTAAATAGATGTAGATTTGTTAATCTATATCTACAAAAAGTGGCTTGAAAAGGTTGAACATTCTGTTCCTAGTTGCTCCTTGGGGATGCTGTGGTTCCTGTTTCTTTAGTGTGGTCTGATGCAAACAGCAGATGAGCGCTAAAATCTGCCAAAAGCTGAGCTAATTTTGTGTTTTTTAATAAATTTGCCCACCATAAATGTTTAACTCCTCAGCTGCTGATCCTAAAAATGTGCCTGTTTCTACACAGACTGAGGAGCCTCGTGACCAGGACCCATATTCAGCGATGTTCAGTTCTTAATGCCAGTCTCTATTGGCATGAACAACGTAAATGTAGATTGCAATATGCTGCAATAAAATGTGTTTGTCAAATGGTCACCTGCATCTAAGAATAAAGGTGAAACCAAGACTTGGCTTGCTATCATGGCCTTCCAAGGGAAGGGGATTCCTAATCTTTACAAGTAGGCCTTAAATCCAAAAGGAAATTGAAAGAATAGAGACAAAGTTAAAATGTGAGAAATGGTGCTAGACTTGTAAGCAGAGATCTTTGCTCCATAGCTCCCAGCCACTGATGCTGCTGAACACACTTTGCTTCCTGCAGTTGCTGCATCTGAAGCTAGGGTACATACTTTCTCTCCTGTGTTCCTGTTAGTTTCTTAACTACAGAAGAAAATGGCAAGCTTTAAAGGCAAATAAAGCACAGGTACAACTCCAGGTGGTTCTAAGCAAAGCCAAGGAAAGGGCATAGAGGGCATGCAGATCCAGCTAGCATATTGCACAAGTCTAAGAATAATTACACTTCAGTAAACACAATTTAACCAAATGACCCATATCCAGCCTTATAGGTAATGGATCAGATCTTCTCCTGGTGTAAATTAATGCAGCTCCACTGACTTTAAGGGAGTTTTGTCAATTTGTAAGTGTAGGGAATTTGGCTTATTGACTTTTATTATGGAAAAAAGAATGCATGGATGCCAGCTTCTCTGCTATAAGCTCCATCTTCACAGCCCAAATAGCATAATTCACTTATCCATCTGCCAGAGCCATGAGCTTTTCTGACATCATCATATTCCATCCCTTATTAAATGGTTTTTGTTAGGAGGAGCTGGGGTAATTCTTGCCACAACACATTAATATTTGTAACACAGAATCATAGAAACATAGGGCTAAAAGGGACTTCAAGACATCCAGTCGAGCCCTCTGCACCATGACAGGGCCAAATAAACCTAGACTATGCCTGACAGGTGTTTGTCCAACCTGTTCTTAAGAATTGCCAGTGATGGGAATTCCACCAGTTTCCTTGGAAGCCTGTTCCAGAGCTTAACTACCATTAGAGTTACAAAGATTTTCTTAATATCTCGCCGACATCGCCCTTACTGCAGATTATGCCCATTATGCCTACCTTCATTGGACATGGAGAACAATTGATCACTGTCCTCCTTATAACATCTTTGAACATATTTAGAGGGTGTTAGCAGCCCCAGTCTTCTTTTCTCAAGACTATACATGCCCAGTTTTTTAACATTTCCTCATAGGTCAGGTTTTCTAACCATGTTATCATTCTGTTGCTCTCCTCTGTACTCTCTCCAATTTGTCCACATCTTTCCTAAAGTGTGGGGCCAAAACTGGACATAGAACTCCAGCAGAGGCCTCACCAGTACCAAGTAGAGTGGGAGAATTACCTCCTCCACCCTACATATGACATTTCTGTTAATCCTCCCCCCCATCGAATGATATTAGTATCTTTTTTGCAGCTGCATCACATTCTTGATTCATATTCAGTTTGTGATCCATTATAACCCCCAGATCCCTTTTAGCAGTACTATCACCTAGCCAGCTATCCTCATTTTGTGGTTGTGCATTTGATTTTATAATAATTTCATCTACAGCATAGGTCCCTAGTTTGCTTATGAGAATGTCATGTGGGACTGTTTCAAAAGCCTTACTACAATCAATATATATCACATCTGCTGCTTCCCCCCATCCATTAGGCTAGTAATCCTGTTAAAGAAGGAAATTAAGTTGTTTAACCTGATTTGTTCTTGACAAACCCATGTTGGCTGTTCATTCTCCAGGTGCTTACAAATTGATTATTTAATAATTTGTTCCAGTATCTTTCCATGTATTGAAGTTAGGCTGACTGGTCTATACTTCCTCTTTGTTCCTCTTTTTAATGACAGATGCTCTCTGGTTCTTCTCCAGAAGTACCAAAGGATGACCAAATGGAGGTGACTTTGCAAATATTTGTTAATTTACTCCATATAACAATTAATAAAATTTAATTAGTGTAGTAATGAAGCACTCATTCTTACAGATGGGACCTAACTCATGTCTAGTGTGATTCCATTGAATCCAGTAAAATTATAGCAAGGATTAATTTTACCAGTAGTGTCTATCCCTCCATTACCCAAAACTCCCAATCCTTTATGCTGAAAATCTAATAGTAATAAAAACAGCAATATGATGTCCATATGTCTCTCAGAGAGTTAAAATCTTGCAGCACTTTCACTGTATAATGTGATTGTGAAGCTTCCAACTAATGTTTCTTTTGTCCCCCATACAGAATTATTTTCCTTTTAATATTTCCCCCAAGTTAAAACAAACTATATTTACAGTTCCCCTCTTTTCCGCTGCTGATCCTATCTGTCCTTAAGATATATTATGATATCAGTTGCTCTGAACACATTTTGGTGTTTCCTGTACCTGATACTGTTTTCCCACTACTATAAAGCCATCAAATCTAATTAATACCGGAAATATTGACTTAGTTCTAAGAGAAATATTATCATTAAATTAGAGTTCTTGAGATAGTGATGTCAGCTCCCAGCTGCAGAGCGAGTCAGACACTAAACCTTAGTAAAGTGTCAAATGAACCTACTGAATAAAGACCATGGTGAAGGAAAAAGCTCAATGGCTCTGCAAAGGGGTTTAACTGCACCGCTCCCACTGACTTTAATACAGAGCCTGTGGACTTTAATGACTCCCACTGACTTTAATGGGAGTTGTGTGGCTAAAACCACACACAATGCTTTGAAAATTTAGTCGGGAACTGACGAAATTTAAAGAGCATAAAAATCCAAGCAGGAAAAGAGGGATAAAAGTAGAAGATAGAAGACAAAATTGGATGGATGGCAGAGAAGTGGTGGATGAAGGGAGAATGTGAGAGAAGCAACGAGCAAGAGAAGCTATTTAAATATTCTACTTTGTATTGTTAGACTGAGAACACGAGCAGAGAATAAGGGGAATCGTTACCTCTTCCTCCTCTTGAAAGTTATTGTCAAGAATGAGTATGATCTCTCAGCTCCACCATTCAGTTGTAGTTTAGAAACTGAAATGAAGATTGGGAAAAGTGAGATTCTATAACAAGTGTCTCAGAGTATGACATTTTGTTTCCCTCAGTGCTGCCCCAGAATCTTGCACTGTGACATTTCAAAGGGGCTCCATCTCTCTGTGCCAATAGTGCTGCATCTTCTGGTTAACCAAGGGAAAGAAAGTGTTTTCAAGAACTAATGTTTTAATAGCAGAAACTGAGGAATTCAAAGGGATCTGCTACCTATTCACTTTAAAAAAGCACCTTTTCTATTTCACTCCTAAAACAGGACTTGTCACTCTGTTTAACAAAGACCCATGTAAATCTGGTCAAATAGCAAATGAATTGATTTGTGCTTGTTTTCATAAATAAAAGTGCTGAGGTTTGCTGACTGTGATTTCAGGAGACCTATTTATTATTTACAGATTCAGACATCCAGGGAAAATGGGGGGAATGTCTGAGAAGCCTCAAAGTGTCACAAAATGGAGCATATTTCTTTTTTTAAAATGTGTCTAGGGAAGAGCATAATTCATTATTTATTATTCTGCAATTTAAATATTTCACCATCAAGTCAGGCAGCAGACTATACCCTGTGACTTAGGTGAGCAATAACTTCACACAAATAGTGAAACAGCAAAGCAAACAACCCCTAATATGAAAACTATTTATTCAAACTGTACAGAAACTCCAAATGAATTACAAATACATCAGGAGAAAGGCAGGCTTGGTTTGTAAATTATTCACTACCCAGAAAGGGGCTAAATGTGTAACAAATATCACTCATTAATAAACATCATGCCCAACTCTAGATGAGGACCAAGAGGAAAGGGGATTTAAGATTCTTATTCCACAACAATTAAAAAAAGCAATTTAGGCCAGCTGACCAATAAGGCAAACCCTCTCAGTGTATATAATAAAGATGAAACGCTCTATGGCATTGGGAGGAGACGAAATTTACTACCCAGCTTTGGTCATCTGAACTAGACCAAGGTTCCAAAGCCCAGTGCCACTGCAAAGTGACAGGCGTCTGAACTCATCAATAACAGTGGTTACTGTTCAGTTCCCAGTAAGTCCATAGCAATGAGAATTTGCTGAACAATGCCACTTCCAGTAATGCCAGGTGCTGCATTAACATTCTGTCTTTTTTTTTTTCCTACAAAAAAATCATTTGTATGAAATAAGACAGTGTAACAAAAATGATGAGTGGGGCAGCACAAAATTCCCACAGACCGTCAAACCAATTCTTTCAAATAGTCTATTACGAAGCAGATATTTTCCTTTAAACACTCAATATACAGAATTGCAGAATACAATATTAATAGAAGGAACTGACTAGATGAGAATGAGAGGTGTACATCTGAGTGCAGCTGGATGCTATTCCAGTGTTAATTTTCATTAAACTATCCAGATCTTTTTTAAAAAATGCAGCCACAATATTTACCTATGAGGCAGTGAATTCCACAGATTAATTATTTGCTGCTTACAAAAAAATTTCTTTGATCAATTATCTATTTTCTGCCCCTTCGTGGTCTTCTTGCTCCTGATTGTGCAATGTGCTAAGGAAGCACTAGCTATGTGGATATTCCCAGCTCCAGGGATCTCTGCTGCTCACCATGGGATGAGAAAGGGACCAAGAGTGCTGCAGTAAGTGACAAAGCAGGGGCAAATCTCTAGCCTGAACAGTTAGTGATAAGGCAGAATTTTAGCTTAATCTATTTCTGAGCTCTGTGGCTGGAGCGTAAGAATTATTTCATAGGGTATCTCTTGAATAAGGACAAATCCTCATTTGCTCCCAGTAACAAATATCCTTTTAATCCAAAACTGGAACAAACTAAATGATTCTAAACACAAGAATAAATAAATCCTGCTGAATTTTATATATGGAAAATACAGTCAACAACAGATAATGGGGAATAGAAAGATTTGCTTTAAGCTGTAATATGTTCATTTGATAAAACTCTCTGAGACTAAAAGCATTAAATGACCCTTTAAACCATAGACAGTCATTGCACCACATCAGACTTTTAAAGTCCTGTACCCTGGGATCTTCTCAGCAGCTTAATGTCACTGAAGTTACACATCGCTCATTCATCTCTGCTGGAAACATATCTATGAACTGATTAGAAAATTCTGTTCTTGGGCGTTTGGGGAGGCATGAGGTGGTGATGAGATGCATCTTGATGATATGATACCAATATTACAAAATAGCTGTCATTGTCTTTGTACATTTATCTTACTATCTACACTCACATTCTCTTCCCTTCAAAACCTAATATTCCCCATTAATTTGCTGCAAATACCAGCCTTTGAAATTGGACTAATTTGCCACATGGGATTAGAGCGAAAGGCGAGTTAATGTTTCCTGACATTTAGCCCAATATCTAATGTCTTTTTACATTGCTCTTTAACCACACAGCTATTTAACTTTCATTGCTAAGAGATCATTTTCCCCTTCCATGTACATTGCCTCTATTAGTCCCAGCTTTACACTTTTCTCTCTCCTTATATTCCTCAAGGATGCTGAGATAACTATTAAAATGATAGATAGATCCAAAGAGCCCATCTTTGGCCTTGGTATTTCCTCTTTAAAGCTCCCTTACCCCATCCCATCTCTTCTCTATGGCCTGGCCCCCTCTTCCATGCAGGCTGTGCTCTCTGTTTCTCTCCCTCAGACGGTTCCTTTTATCTACTGTTCTGCAGGGGACCTTCCCTACAATGGCCCCACTTGGTTTCCCTAGTCTCATTCACTTCAATGGAATTTAACTCCAGGCTTAAGAGATTTGTTTCCCCCATCTTCTCTAGCATTTCTCACTCTGCCTGTGTGTTCAGTCCCTTTCCCTGATCTTTTGTCTGGCTTATCTATTTCGACTGTAAACACTTCAGGGCAGAGAACTGTCTTTCATTCTCTGCTTGTGCAGGGATTATGCAATGGGTCCCCATTGTTGGTTGAACACTACGCACTACCATAATAAACTTGACAAATTTAAAAAAATGCCAGGTTATGCAGCATGTCAACCATCTGAGAGGCTTGACTGATCACATACCATGCAAGGGCAATGCAAGGCTGTGACAATTCACTCTGTCTCTGGGGATATCATGGTAAACTGCAGACACTCCCTGAAGACCCTGAACTATCCACTTATAAATTATTCTTCAGTTTTTATAACTGCTTGGGGTGGTTTAGTTCCTTAACACTGAAATAAATGCTTTTTGGTCTATTGGAGAAAGGAGTGTGATTGGTGATTGGTACCAGGCGTCAAGATTCCTGTTTTTTTCCCCCCATCTTTGACTCACTAAATGACCTTGAATGAGCTCCTTAGTCTCTCTGTGTCTCAGTTTCCCCATCTGTAAAATACTGATTTATTGTGTTTGGTGTTTTAATTCATTCAGTGTTTGCACAGTGCTGTGAGCTCCTCAGATACAAAAAATTCCACAGAAGAGCAAAATAGTATTATTCCTAGTTAGAATCCTCAATGCTCCACTGCAGAATAAAGGTGAACTGGAGAGAGGGGTTTTATTTGGAGAATGGGATTATGGAAACCCTGCCTAGGACTTTTCTATGTCTGTCACTAAGGTAAAGTTTTAGCTAGAGAATTTTCTAGTGCCTGAGGGAATCCTTGTCTGCTTTGGGACTAACATCAAATCTCTAGAACATCCCCTAATTTATACGCTTTTCAGTGGGTTAAACTGTAAACTCTCAAATAGCTGTATCACTCTGGACTTTCCCATTCTCTGTGCAACAGCCTCTGGGCCAAGAAATAAACTGTGCTTACCTTAATGAAGGTGAGTTGACTTGTGGAGAGAGGACCACTGGTGGGGGAGGGTATGAGGGCTTGTAGAATGAGCAAAGTGTCTCTGAGAAGCTGTGAGGTCTCAAGGGCATCAGTGATCATTACCAAACCCTGCCTTTGATAAGGAAAGGGGTTGCAGCAGTGAGCGAATTGTAATGGAACTCACTCACCAGTGGCTTCCACTCCTCTGCTTGGACAACACAGGCATTGTTCCTGGCGGCAGTATCTTTTGGAAACCATTCCTCGCAGTTCCGTTTCCTACCACAGGATGTCCCTGCTGGAGCTTACTTCACATTTAGCCCTTTTTGCACCTTATGCTAAAGTCATTTCTTCTTGCTAAAAAAGATTTGCTGCAAACATGGAAATTCACTTTTTTACAGAATTCCTATTGACTTGAATGACACTGGACAATGGAGCCTGGAAGCCCAGCTGTCTTGACACCAGATGTGGATTAAAAAATGCCCCATATTCAATTTCAATATTTTCAATCACCATTTAACTCTTTTTGTGCCTTGCTGTAAAGTCCTAAATGTGTTTGAACCAGGTGAGTACTCGATATTATGCCACATTAAATTAACCCTATCAGCAGCACTGTGCAGAACCACTATAAAGCCCCATTTGCTGGAGCTGTGAAAAATGTGTTGACTTTGAGTCAGATTTTCTCCCTTCTTGCACATTACAGAAAAGCCGTTCTTCTCAGGTGCAAACTCTCCATGTATCAGCTGAGTGTCCGCTTTCACTTTCACTTGCTCCAAAATGCCCTACTCTAGCTGCTGTAGGAAGTGCTCTCAAAGACATTGGGAAGAACTGTGTGTAGCTCAGATGGTTCTCTCTTTCACCAATAGAAGTTGGTCCAATAAAAGATATTCCCTCATGCACCTTGTCTGTCCCAGAGACTTGAAAATCTGCTTTCCAAAGGTGAACGAATAGTATAGAAACAGGAACTCAGTCATTATCCTGCTGAAATGGATGGCATTACAAAAGCCTCACAGTGCTCCATTCAGACAACCAGCCTTTGGCCTGCTCAACGAAACAGCTCAGGGAATAGCTACCAGTTTCAGGGACTGCTCCACATGGGTAAAGGTCCTGAGATGCAGCTCCATTCTGTTCAAATAAACGGAGTATCATAGAATCACAGAATGTCAGGGTTGGAAGGGACCTCAGGAGGTCATCTAGTCCAACCCCCTGCTCAAAGCAGGACCAATTCCCAAATAATCATCTGAGCCAGGGCTTTGTGAAGCCTGACCTTAAAAACCTCTAAGGAAGAAGATTCCTCCACCTCCCTAGGGAACCCATTCCAGTGCTTCACCACCCTCCTAGTGAAAAAGTTTTTCCTAATATCCAAACTAAACCTCCCCCACTGCAACTTGAGACCATTACTCCTTGTTCTGTCATCAGGTACCACTGAGAACGGTCTAGATCCATCCTCTTTGGAACATGTATAGAAACAGGACTCAGTCATATATCCTGCTGAATGGATGGTCATTACAAAAGCCTCACAGGCCCATTCAGACAACAGCCTTGGCCTTTTCTCAACGCAAACAGCTCAGATAGCTACAGTTTCAGGGACTGCTCGCACAGGGTAAAGGTTCCTAGATGCAGCTCCATTCTGTTTCAATAACGGAGTATCATAGAATCACAAATGTCAGGTGGAAGGACCTCAGAAGGTCTCTGTCCAACCCGCCTGCTCATAAGCAGGACCATTTCCCAAATAATCTCTGAGCCAGGGCTTTTGTTGAAGCCTGCCTTAAAAACCTTAAGAAGAAAGATTCCTCCACCTCCCTAGGGACCGCATTCCAGTGCTTCACCCACCCTCTCCTATGAAAAGTTTTTTCCAATATCCAAACTAAACCTCCCCCACTGCAACTTGAGGACCATTACTCCGTTGTTGAACTGTCATTCAGGTTACACGAGGACGTCTAGATCCATCCTCTTTGGAATCCCCTTTCAGGTAGTTGAAGTAGTTATGCAATCCCCCTCTTCTTCTCTTCTGCGACTAAACAATCCCAGTTCCCTCAGCTTCCTCATAAGTCATGTGCTTCCAGCCCCCCACATCATTTTTGTGCCCTCCACCGGACTCTATTCCAATTTTTTCCACATCCTTCTTGTATGTGTGGCGCCAAACTGACCACAGTACTCCAGGTGAGGCCTCCACCAATGTCAAATAGAGAGGAATGATCACGACCCTCGATCTGCTGGGCATGCCCTACTTATACAGCCCAAAACTGCCATTAGCTCTGGACAACAAGGGCACACTGTTGACTATATCCAGTTATTTCTGTCCACTGTAACCCTAGTACCATGTATAGAAACAGGACTCAGTCATATATCCTGCTGAAATGGATGGGTCATTACAAAAGCCTCACAGGTGCTCCATTCAGACCAACCAGCCTTTGGCTTTCTCAACGACAACCAGCTCAGAATATGCTACAGTTTCAAGGGACTGCTCGCACATGGGTAAAGGTTCTAGATGCAGCTCCATTCTGTTTCAATAACGGACGTATCATGAATCAGAATGTCGAGGTTGGAAGACCTCAGAGGTTTAGTCCAACCCGCCTGCTTCAAATCAGACCTTCCCAAATAATCATCTGAGCCAAGGGCTTTTGTTGAAGCCTGCCTTAAAAACCTTAAGAAGAAAGATTCCTCCACCTCCCTAGGGGACCCATTCCAGTGCTTCACCCACCCTCTCCTAGTGAAAAAGTTTGTTTCCAATATCCAAAACTAAACCTCCCCCACTGCAACTTGAGGACCATTACTCCTTGTTGCTGTCATCAGGTACCACGAGGACTCTAGATCCATCCTCTTTTGGATCCCCTTTCAGGTGTTGAAAGTAGTTATGATCCCCCCTCTTTCTTCTCTTCTCAGACTAAACCAATCCAGTTTCCCTCAGCTCTCCTCATAAGTCATGTGCTCAGCCCCCTATCATTTTTGTTGCCCTCACCCGACTCTTTCCAATTTTTTCCACATCCTTTCTTGTCGATGTGGGGCCAAACTGGACCACATACTCCAGGTGAGGCCTCACCAATGTCAAATAGAGACGGAATGATCCTGACCCTCGATCTGCGGCATGCCCCTACTTATACAGCCAAAACTGCCATAGCCTCTTCGGCCAAACAAGGGCACCACTTTGACTATATCCAGCTTTTTCGTCCACTGTAACCCTAGTACCTTTTCTGCAGAACTGCTTCCTAGCCATTCGGTCCCTAGTCTGTAACAGTGAATGGAATTCTTCTGTCCTAAGTGCAGGACTCTGCACTTGTCCTTGTTGAACAATCTAAAAAAAAAAAATTCAAAATACTAAGGAAACAATCTGAAAATTACATGGAAAGGACAATTCTTCATGAGGTGAGGAGACACTAAAAGGCCTGTATGACATCCATGCTCCTTTTTTTATATAAAAACAAGAAGACTTTCCAATCTATTGCCTCAGAAAAATCTGCGAGCCCTTTTCATACCAGTTCAGTCCTGCAAAATTGAGCAGGGCTTGCCCTTCCCTAGATGCATTAACTCCCAGGCCTGGGGAGTTGTCTCATCCCCAGTTCTATGAGATCCTTCCCACATTTGAAAATAACCCCTAAAGGCTCCAAAGAACTTTGGCCTCTTTGCTCCCAGCCTCATCAGGGGCATGTCACCTTCAGAGAAAAACAGAACACGAATTTACAAGGCTTTGAAAAACAACCCTGGATAGAAACAGGAGGTTCTGAGCTGCTGTTCAGTGGAAACACATCTCCCACACTCAGTCCTTGGAATTGCTGGATGCAGAAAACTTGGCTAATCTGCACAGCAGCCTGTGCCATTGAGGCGGGTGAGCAGGTCATTCTTCCAGTGGATACAGGTGTTCATCTGAAACTCCCAGCAAATGTTCAACAGCTCCCTGCCAAATAATCCAGTTTTGGATCAAAAATGGTATCTGACTGTTGCTGGATATGGTGCTGGCCACAGGTTCCTGGCTGGGGCTCATTAACAATACTGTTAAGCATTTATCTAACAAAAGGTCTCTCAATCCTCACAATTCTCTCAACTGAGCAGATTCCTCAAGTATTTTAAGGTTCCCTCACTTTATAAATCTCACAGTGTTTCTGTTCCAATTCCTGGTAGCCATTTTTTCCCCTAAAAACAGAATAGTTTTTAGAAGCTATAAGCTGGGAAACTGCAGGGTGACTAGGGGATTTAGAAACACCATTAATTTAATCTCCGAATCCCTAGTCAGCTTTGAAAGTTTCTGTCAACATTTCTCTTTGCCACATGACAATCTAATGCAGAGCGCCTCATGGCTATGCACTTCTGTTGGCTCTGTCAGCATGTCACCTTCTTTTGGGTTTCTCTACAAGGGGAAATGCTGTAGCAGGGACTCTGGATTTATGTGGTGGGACAATTTCTCCTACCAGAAGGGTGTGTGGACCTGGCACAGTGGCATGGCTGCACTTATAGTGAATTTGCAGACTGCTTTAGTTTGACAATCCAGTTTCATTTGTTTTGTGTAATTCATTGCTTCACCTGACAGGGCTGAAATTCAGCATTCATGAGAGATGGGGAGGGACCTACACAGTCAAGCAATGCAAATAATAGTGCCATGCAGAAAGCCAGGAGAACAAAAGCAAGGGTCCTTGAGCATGGTTCCATGGCCATAAGGAAGGGAAAGGGGGATTCTGATGCAAGATCAAGAGATGGTGCAGTCAGTAACTGAGAGTCATTACCACAGTTTGAACTTTCATTCTGAATTTCTTGCTTCAATGGTCTTACCCCCAAAAACCTCACATTTATATCCCTGTGGTAATTATCAGCATTATCCCTTAGGACAGAGTGAACTTTGGGAGCACCAAAAATGCTTCACTACTATAAGGAAGGTGCTAGGCATGGTAGCTATGCACCAATTACTGTCAGCTCCCTGCAGTGGCTCCCTTTGCTGGCTGAGCTGCCTCACCCTACTGGGCTGTAGCTTCCTGTCTCCATAAGAGGGACTGGGCAGCAGTGACAACTTGGCACCAGTCAGTCTTCGGTTCTTGCACTACAACTTGGAGAGATTTCGGAGAAGCACAAACATGGTTAAGAAGCTAGAGGGATTTATTTAAGAGGAAAGATTAAAAGAATGGGGGGCATAATAAATGCCTACAAACTTTTTAAACATCCTCGGTGGTGGGAAGTTAACCAGGATTATGCAAAGGTGTGTAACTAGGAGTGATGGTGTGAAGGTGTTAAATGGAAAATTGAGTGTATATATTTGAAAACATCCTGACAGTGTAGAATGCCCCCTCCCACACACACACACAAAATGGATGGGTAGGACATCTCTTTGCTAGGGACACTTTAAATGAAACTGGGCAAGACTCAAGAAACCGTTCCATGTGGAGCAATCTGGGGCCTAAATGACCTATTAGGGTTTTTTCCATTTTTAATTTCTGCAACTCTCTTCTTATGGAGCAGTCGCTTCTGGGACAGCAATGCAGAAAAGAGCAGCTATTATTTCACCTCAGTCTCCGCCCCACAAGCGCTAAAGATGAGGAGTGGTGCCAGTAGCAAGGGCTCTTCCCCAAATTCTGTAGCCTTGGTGGATATCCCCCATCAGGACATCTAGCCCAGTTACTCCACAGAATCATAGAATATCAGGGTTGGAAGAGACCTCACGAGGTCATCTAGTCCAATCCCCTGCTCAAAGCAGGACCAACATCAACCAAGTTCATGGAGGATAGATCCGCTAGCAGCTATTAGCCAGGATGGGCAAGGGATGGAGTCCATAGCCTCTGTTTGCCAGAAGCTAGGAAAGCGGAGATCCCTTGATGATTACCTGTTCTGTTCTCATATGAATATTGAATATCAGGATGGAGGGAACTCAGGAGGTCATCTTAGACCAAAAACTCCCCTGCTCAAAACCAGAGACAATTCCCACTAAATTCCCAGCATGGCTTTGTGAAGCCTGACTAAAAACCTCTATGGAAGGAGGTCCACAACTCCCTAAGTAACCCATTCCAGTGCTTCACCACCCTCCTAGTGAAAAAGTTTTTCCTAATATCCAACCTAAACCTTCCCCACTGCAACTTGAGACCATTACTCCTTGTTCTGTCTTCTGGTGCCACTGAGAACAGTCTAGATCCATCCTCTTTGAAATTCCCTTTCAGGCAGTTGAAGGCTGCTATCAAATCCCCCCTTACTCTTCTGCAGACTAAAGAGGTGGCTTTTTTTAAATGAAAGGAGCCTATTAAGTTAAGCCTTAATAGGTCAGAAAATTTAACAGAATAATCTCGCATACCTCGAGTTTTGTTCATGCCAAGCTGGTATATTTTTCTCAGACTCTAGATGAGATAAATCTTTAGTTAGTGCTTCTCTGTCCTGATTGCAGGACACAGGAAGTTTTAAATTAGAAAAAAATTCTTTAATCTCAGACATCCCTCTTTGGGTTTCAGTTCCAGATGCTTCTGAGAAGTTTCACTGATCTGTTTCTTACAGGTGTTTTCCCCATTTCCCGTTTTACAGGGGAATTAATTTCAGGTTCCCTTCTCCCCACAGGCTAATAATCTGAGAGCACTATCTCTTCGCTCTCAGTAGACTTGTGCTAAACATTTTGAGAGACTTTTTCAAATGTCTTAATTTACTGTGGGGCAGAGGAGGTTTTGTGCATGTCCTGTGCTAAACGACTTATCTCTAGCTTCAAACACGAACCCCAGGAAGCCTCCAGTTTGGAAGTTTTGCTACATTAGGAAAGAATTATCCCTGCAGGGAATGTTGAAGGGTTTGATGATTTTGCAGTTCCAGCATGAAGCGCGTGAACTCTGGAGTCAGAAAGTGTGGGGTTCCTTTGAAAAAAGAGAATCTTCTCTGACAATTTTGCTTAGGGGCTGATGACCCATCAAGCTGGGTGTGCTTCCCAGCTCACAGAGACACACTGTGCTATGTCCCGGAGCCATGGCAGCAAGCAACAGGAGGGGCTAGTCACACTGATCATGTGGCCCTCACAGACCCCTGCATGTCCTATGGGTGGCTAGCCCATTCTGTCACTAGAACCCCCACAGCTACACTTTATTTTTAGTAGCATGAGTGTGTCTCCTCCAGCTGGGAATCACACACCTAGCTCAGAGAGTAGATGGAGCCACAGAGAGACCACTAGCCCACCCAATCTCCCCCAAGCCAAGCAGCATAGCTATCCTAGACCCAAGCCCTTCAGAGCATCTCACCTGCTGCCCTGCAACAGCACCGGGGCTCAGCAAGGCCTGTGTGTTCAACCTCCTCCCTAGGAGTGCTGCCCCTGCACTATTCCTGCTGAGAAACAGTGAGGGAACAGCACTGTCCCCAGGGCGCACAATTCTCTGAACCGGCTTTAGACTGCAGAACTGCTCAGCAGCCCTTTCCAGGAGCAGATCCCCAGCGTACCGGGTGCTGCACAAACACACAGGATGAGGTGGCTCCTGCCCGAGAGAATTAAACAGTCTGACCACTGGGTAAAAGTAACTGCTGGTTTGCACTCTAGCACAGGGGTGGGCAAACTATGGCCTACAGGCCGGATCCAGCCCACCAGCCATTTTAAGCCGGCCTGTGAACCAAACATGCGGCTTGGCCCCGATCCGGACAGGGCACTCCACTGCTCTGGCTCCTATGCACTCCAATATCATCATGGCATCCCCTCCTTATCATCCCAAAGATTATTTGGATAAAGTTTGGTGTGTAAGTGAGAAGTATCCATGGTTACAGGGCTCCTCAGACAGTCTGTCCTCTTCAGTCTTTATTTTGGGGACTCACTGGACACTGTGAAAACCCTTCACAGGGACACCCCCCAATCCCCAGGATAAAGGTTGAAAAAGCAACCCCCAGCTTTCCCCTTCTGGAAAGCTGCACTCAGCTCATTAAAGCAGCTCCTGTTACAAGCCCTGATATCAATCCATCCCGCCCAGCCTGGAGCTTGACAAGGGAGATGTTGACGTTCAGGAGGTTAAAGGTGGCTGCCCTCTCTAACAAATGGGCTCTAGCAGGAGGAGAGGACTGTTGTTTTTTCTTGTTTCAGGGAGCGATGTGTCAGGAAGATGTACAGTGCAAACAGCCCCTGCTGAGCAGCTGACTGACAACACCAGCTGCAGAGGGTGCCGGGGTGATGTTGGGCCAGTGGTTCTCACCACTGGGAAATGCAGGCTGCCCCCTCCTCGCACAGCTAAAGCTAGAAGAAGAATAGGGAGGGCTCCATCTGGAAAACTGAATCCAAGTGATTTAGCTGCTGGTGTTGTGTGACTTTCAGGAATTGCGTCTTTACCTGCATGTAGTCTCCAAAACTCAGCATCGTGCAGATGGCGGAATGACAATCTAAACCTACTCCTGGGGGAATTGAGCCCCTAGAATCCTGGGGTTAAAATGATCCACAGCTAGGCCTATCCACCCCCATGTAACGGTACATATCCCCTTCCACCTATAGATCCCAATGACCAGCCCACAGGTGGGTGAGCATTACATTCCCTGTGATCCGTGTAAGTGACTAGCTCGAGGTCACACAGGGAATCAAGGACAGCATCTGGGTTAGAACGCTGGACTCCTGACTACAAGCCCTGGCTCAGTTAACTAGACCAATCCAACTAACCATCTAACCATCACATTTTCTCTTCTCTCCCCTTTGCTGAAATCAGGAATTGTGGGGTGAAATCCTGACCCTGACTGAAGTCAAGGGCAAAATTCCCATTGACATCAGGTTTCACCCTAAGTGTTTTGGGTGATGGTGGAAAGCTAAGGCAAAAGGGTGGCCGGTTTGCCATTCTTTTTGAGCTGGGCCCTTAGGAAAAAGGCTTCAGCAAACAGCTGAGGCCTTCAGTGCCACGGATCCAGGAGCCCCAGAGGGCACCTTGCATTTGCTCTCTCCCTAGGAAAGAGCACATTAGAAAAATGGAGACAACCAAATAAAAAACCAGCCCCATGTACCAGATCAGAACCAGCACCACGGCCAAGACATGATCAGTCGATAGCTCCAGTGACCAATAGCACTGGAGACATACCCACTTGAGGCCACACTGCAGTTTTCATTGCTGCTTCCTTCGTGACTCTCCCACTGTCAATAGCACTTTGCCTGTGACCACCTATTGATGTGGGTGGCGCTGCCATGGGTGCATCACTTATCTATCAATTTATTCTGAGAGGAAAGATGGTCCAGTTGTTGGGGCACTAGTCTGGGACTTAGGGAGACCTAAAGTTCTATTCCCTCCTCTGCCCCAGACCTCCTCTGTGAGCCTGGCCTAGTCTTTGTGCCTCAGTTCCCCTAGAAACAGTGATGCAATGAGGGGAGAGGGATTGTGAGACACTCATGCTGCAGTAATGGCAGTTAGATAAGGGCCATAAACACATTTTGAGTTATACTTTCAGCACTGAGGCCTCTCAGCTCACCAGAAAGAGCTTGAATGGATGCTAGCTTACCTGTTACATGCAGCATCTTTCTTATCGCCACACAGGACAGCTCTGAGAACCTAAACATAGTCTTTGCATTTGTGCTTCATGCTGCACAGTGTTCCCTGTGGACTCTGCAAACTCCATGGACTATCATGTTTAACAGTTAAAGGATTCATAAATTCAGTCTTGGCACCAGCTTTCCAAGACTAAGCATGATTTTGCTTTGAACTCACTGATGGGTGGAAATAGCATGTAGTAAAGTTCAGCTAGAACTGAGCTACAATACAGCAAGAGATTCCCTTAGTAAGAATAGCTCTTCTTAAAGGATGAATCAGTGACCAGATATTTAGGATCTTGCAGGTCAAGGGTCACATGAAAATAGAGTGAGATTTGATGCTATTCCTTATTGGTTGGAAAGCCCAGCATTTTGCACTAGACCAGCCTGGGGTTATTTGGAATAAGCCCAGTACTGAAGAACTAGGAGAAACCACAGTGAACATGCATTTTCCCTTTCCTCTGATTCCTTAAAATAATTCTCTTTGGAATGCAATTCAGGGGGCCAGAAAAGGCCTCAGCACTGCATAGGCCCTCAGGAAGAAGTGATGCTCTAACATGTTTGGCAATTACTAGTAATATGTGAGTTAATGGCTGCAATCAAACTCCAGTCAAATAAACCTGAAGAGAGAGCTTCCTCATCTAATTTCATCCTTATCACCTGACTCTGGCTCCAGACCTGTGCACCACAGAACATAGTGGGTTAGTGGAATGCATGTTTATGATTTCCCTTGTGGTTCTTTTAAATCTTGGAGGTGGGGGTGGAGACTGAGCTCCCAGGCAATGAAGGCAGGAATCATCTCACCAGGGTTTCAGCATTATTAGAAATAATAGTTCAGAGGGAGCAGCCTCTGTTTTCTTGTTTTCTGGATGTTTTCTGAACCTAGACTGTCATTTTGATTCACGGCAATATTCCAGTGGTACCAGCCTTCCAGCTCTGAATTGCTGAGAGAGGAATCTGCTGTCCACATGTTCAAAGCACTATCTAGCCAAGAAATTATAACATCCTTTCCAAAGAAAACTTCCATGAATGAAAGGGTTTTTAATTGGCTCCCAGTTTTCAAGTAGAAATGGTAACTGTGCACTGACATTTCTACACCTACAAATTTTGGTTTCTTCACATGCCCTTAGCAGTCCATCAGAAATTGTATCTTAAAATTTGTAGGCAGTGTTTTGAAAATGTAGCTCCAAATTTGTTTGTTAAAATTTCACTGTTCACCTATCCCAATAAGCCCCTTTAAGATATTTACATAAGGATCTTAGAGACAAGCTACAAATGCTACCTCAAAAAGCAAATGCATTACAAAAACCAACCTAAAATATTAAAGAATCTCAGAATGTGACACCCAGACATTCCAATCACTGCTTCTAATTTCTGAATCTACAGTCATAAGAATCAGCATCAAGCTGGTATACGTTGATAAAAACCACTTCCTCAGAAAATAAATTTATTTATTTATAATATAGGTAAGCATGGACCTTCACAGACATGTAAGATGACAAGATCTTTGTCCGGAGGAGCTCACATCCAAATATCGAAAATACAGCACGGGAATGGGATGCAACATAGACGCAAAGAGATTGAGCAGCTCTGTTTGACATCATCTTGCTAGTTCCAAGATGCTAGAGGAGTGGGAATTTAAAATGATTGTTTATTTTGCTATCTGTAGTACTAAATCACTAAACTAATGTGAGCCCTGGTTGAGATATCATGGCCAGAACATCAGACCAGTAAACAGTTTGCATTGTCTGCTTGATGTGACTTACAGATCTTCAAATGTTACTATTAATTATTCATACCATAATAGTTCATAGAGGTCCCAAACAAAGGCAAGGCCCCATTGTGCAGATACACCCTGCCCTGGAGAACATACAGTCTAGATAGCCAAGATGACAAAGGGTATGGCTGCGCTGCAATAAAACACCCATGGGTGGCCCATGTCAGCTGCCTCGGGCTCACGGGACTCCTACTGCAGCGTTATACAATTGCAGCCTAGATGTTCAGGCTCAGGATGGAGCCTGGGCTCTGGGATCCTTCTCCCATGGGGGGTCCCAGAGCCCAGGCTCCAACTCAAGCCCAAATGTCTACCTTACAATTGTATAGCCCTGCAGCCGAAGCCCCACAAGTCCAAGTCGGCTGACACGGACCGGCCGCAGGTGTTTCATTGCAGTGCAGACAAACCCCAAAGGTCTAAGCATCTTTTCTTGCAACAAGCCATATATAGTGGAAGCATGTTAGTGTTTAATTTCAATGCATTACCTGCAGCAAAGTTATGTTTCTGAAGAAAGACCAGGAGCCCAGTGGGTAAGTGATAATATTCTTCCAGGATGCGTCATCCCAGCTATGTACAGTAGACCAACAATGTTACATATCACAATCGGGCCAGAGATGGCATAACTCTGGTGCTAAACTTTCCAGGTCACATTCACCAAGTGGCTGGATTCCAAAAGGAATTACTGAGGACTTCAGTATTCTGTGGTCTATCAGTAAAGGAAAAGGCATGTTATATGCCATTATCTAAGCTGTAGCATGTCTTTCACCTTCCTGAGTGACATGCCAAAGGCAACAGAATGCTGCCACTTTTCTCTGAAGTGCCATTTGAAAGCAAGCTCCTACTAAATGTTATTTCTTCCTGAAAGTCACTTATATTTTAGACTAACAATATAGCAAGGCCTTGGGAAACCAGTGTGGGAGATGACTGCTGGCAGACTATGGAAATATATATGTAACTACATAGTGTAGAGAGTGCTAGAGGCTACAGCCCTGACACAAGTTACAACACTGTTAGCATAACTCTCCAGAAGGACATGTTCTGACTATTCTCTGCCACCACTTCTCTTTGGGAAAGAGATAGAGAGCAGATTCCCTGCTAATATCCTTTCAACTGTGATGGCTTTAAGGTCTGAGAATCTGTTTTCTGTTAACAAAAACTATAAAACTTTCAACAAAAGATGAAAAATGTGTCTCTCATTGGCATGAAAACCAGAGACTTCTTTGGAGAAAAGTATCGTTTTGACAATCCTCTGGAAAGTGGGACACAAAAAGGGATGATTCTTTGCCATTGGCAGCAGAAACCACATATCAGCAAATCCCTCTTTGTAAAAAGTCAACATAAGTCACTCACAAAACCTTGGATAAAAATATCAGGTTTAATTTTTTTTACTCATTGATTGGCCCTTAAATCAAATGCAATCAGTGAAGTTCTCTCTTGCTTTTATTTCCCCTGCTTTAGTCCCTGGAATTTAACATCTGTTGAATTCTGGATCTGGTTTAGGGCTTTTTCCAAGTCCAAGACTTGGGGAATTTTGTTAACAGTGCAATAAAAATAACTTCATAGTGTTGTAGGGAAACGTTAAAGCCTTTTTGTGTGCTGCTTTCTCTCTTTATAAAAAAATACAGACAATGTTTCTTTAAAAGTCTCCATCTGCAAATCCCATTAGATGTGCATATAAGGTTTCGGATGATTAATAGTTGCCTGCTTTGCTTTGGTTGGAGGGGCTGAGTGTATGCAGGTTAACCCCTCCCTCCCCACTCTCACATTTCACTTCACAAACTTGTCTCTCGCTGCCCAGCACAGTATTTAAAAAGTGTTTCACCCATGTCCAGCATTTCACAGGGAGGCAGCTGCAGGCCTTGGGAAACTGTTCAGCCCAATTGCTGCATAGATCTGGTTGGGGTTTTCCAGCTGGGACTATGCAGAAGTTTAGTCAAGATTCCAAACTAACAAATTTGCAATAGAACAAAATCCACAAACCATTTTTTAGGGGAGGCGGCAGGGGAGATCCAATTCTGTTTTTCCATACAAGTTTGGAGCTATTTTTCTCCCTCTTTCATATCCTTGAAGCCTGAGACAAATCCAGTTACGAATCTCGGAGCACGGACAGCATAGAGCCAGCAATGGATCCCTCCGTGAGTAGTTGTATGCGAAGTCCCCGTCCCACTACCCCACTCTGGGGGTGCCTGCGGAATGCCCATTCGGAGTTCAGCACAGCAGCAGGAGTGCATCATTACCCACAAGCACCATTCTCGTTCCATCAAAAACCAGACTTTGCTGCATATTCCGATTTCTCAGCCTCTTGTTTGGCCACTGCCCCCCACAGCTTCCCCCGAGAGGAACGCATGTTCGCAGAGCAGCACCCTTCTTTCCAGCATTCTGACTGGCACTTTGCAGCATCCGAGGCCAGAAGACGGCTAAATCCAGGACTGGCCTTGGGTTCTGGGGAGCTAGAAAGCAGCAGCTCAAACCTAGTGGCTGCTGCAGGGGGCATGAATGAAGATTATGGGGTACCAGGAAACACTACAAATGAAACTGAGAAAAAGTCATCCAAAAGGAAAAAGGAAGCCTCAGGTAGGTGGCATGTCACCAGGGATCTGGGGAAGCAAAGTTCACAGAGTCAGAACATCTGTAAGGTTCTACAGCAGAGATTAGGAAAAAAACCAGTGAGAATTATATTTCAGAATTCTCGACTAGGGAAAAGTGTAGCTGACAATGTAGAGCACTACTGAAGTAGAGTGCTTTCTGTTTGCTCCTCCCTTGTATTTATGTTTGCTTTTCCAGGTCTTGGGCCTGAACTAGCTACCTCAGCCTTTCTGTGAGTGTCAGACAGAATCACATGGTATCCCATATATTGGGACCACAGCCCTAAATAAGGAGCAAATATATTTTGTGGCTGCCATTTGCCCAAGTGTGAAGTGATGGGGGGTGTCAAAGAACAGGCAGCCTGTGGGAGTATGTTAGAAACAGGGAAAGGCAAAACAGGCTCCGGGCTAGTTACTGTTGCTAAGATTAAAGGGATTACAAAAGGACCGAGACACTCAAAAGTAACACAAAATTCACTGGGAATAAATCACTGTCAGATCTCACACCCTGAGTCATAAAGGAGGAGACATCAGAAAAGCTGTGGATCACTGGATTGCTAAATGCATTCTTCTGCAGCAGTGGGTCCTGTACCATCAGGGCTAGTTCCAAGGGGGACACTCATTCTGCCCTTTAACTAGACATCAGGTAACATTTATATTGCTAGGTGCTGAGAATCTAACAGGAAAATTATGTAACTAATTTTACAAATTATTTGAGAGCTGAATAGCATTGACCTGTCTCTCCATCTTCATTGCTAATGAACCTACCACTGCAGAATCTAGGCTCTGACCTCTGCTATCTGGAGCTGCCCATTGTAGGAAGCTATGTTGTAGCGCAGTGCAGGTTAAATGCAGCCAAACATAGAAGGTCGTTTTCAGCTGTCTGCAGCTGAAGATGCCTCCTCCCCTCCCCTTTGATACACATTCCACCTTTATGTCAGTTTGGCTAAGCATTTAATACTTTCAATTCAAATCCAAAATCAGTGGTCGAGTTGGTATTAATGACTTGCCCATTAGACATAACCAGGATATGTTGTCTTCAGCTATAAGAAGAACAGTGCAGATGGGTTTAATTGTGTTGTTGCAACTTTGAAAATGAAAATCTTCCACCTCCTAGTTTTCAAGGATCTCATGGATACTTTGCTGCAGACTTGCTGCTGTTGTCAGTATGAAATATAGACATGGAGAAACTGGTAGTGTCTCTTAAGAAAGCTATTGAGTTAGGTATTTATTATGAGTCCCTCACTGAAGTATTTGTGCCCACCAAAAACATTGATGCATTTATTCTCCCAGCAAACTGGGAGATAGGGAAATATCATCCCCAATTCAGAGACCAGGAACTGAGGCACAGAGAGATTAAATGACTTGCCCAAAGTCACACAAGCTGCCTGGGCAGAGCCAGGCATTCAGCCCAGATCTCCTGACTTTCTACCCAACACTTTAACTCCAATATAATCCTCTCTCTCTCTCGTTCTGTCAGTGCCATTGTTAGTCCTAATCTCTGCTCCAGAGAGCTTCCCTTTTCAGTTCTCTCCAGCCATTGGCAAGCTGTCTGTGAGTATCTGAAACAGATAATAACCCAAACCTTTTTGAGTCTCAGACTCTAAACTACTCCCTTAGATATTTCATAGTCTCTAGAAACCAAGCTTGATATAATTTTTGGACATCCAAACCCATAAAGGATTTTCAGGCAACAAATGACCATAAAAATAATACAAAGAACAATTTTTCCAGAACAGAACAACAATATTGCAAGTCATTAGGGTTTTTTTTTAAAAGAATTTATGGGATTAAGAAGTAGCTGGGACATCTCACTACCTTCCCATTAATGGATATCTTTATTCTTAATAGTTTAATGGGATTCCAAAGCATGTCCTCATTTGTTAAGCAGATGACAAATAGTCCCTGACACCTTTCACCCTCTTATTGCTGTGAGCAAATCTTGCCACTCTCTCCTCCCACTTGCTGCCAACTCATATGCCTGTCATTACAGAGGAGCTGTAACCAATGTTGCTACACATGACATCACTGAAATGTAAAATGATTCTCTATCTTCTGGCCAACTGTTTTCATTATTCCTCCTTCTCTAGTTTAACACCTTGTCTCAAAGATGATTCCATTGCTGCTTTCATTTCATTCACTTCTGTGCTGATAAAACAGCTGATATAAAATTAACAGAACTACTCCTTCCCCTTCCCCAGAATAAAATACAATAAAACAAACAGGGAGAAAGTCCTGTCCCTTTAAACATTCTGATTTTCTGAAATCTAATGGCAGTTCCTTGAAATGCAGCTGGACACACATTTATAGTTTGTTATAAATAGGACACACTTCCTCTCCTTCCTCCTGAGAATTGGCTCCAGTTTGTTTTAGCAAAATCCAAGTGTCCAAAGAGTGCCCTCTTCAGAAGTTAGCAGTTGTTAATAAAGTGAAACAGCAATTATCTACCACCTTGAGACATGCTGCAAGTTAACGCTCTATTATACAGAGCTATGTGATGGTGTCTTACCGCTACTGTCTTTGCTGTCCTATAGCACAGGCACAGAATTTCAGTTATTTGTTTTGGTGCCAAATCCTGTAATTCTTTCTTGGTCCATATTCAGCAGAGGATATACAATAGGGACTTCAGGATTGGGCTCTTTGCTAGTATAGTGCTCCCCAAAAAGTCCAAAACAGATTTACCTCTGTGATAAACAGGGAGACTTACAGTGTTCTCTCTGTGTAAAAGAAAGATTGACCATTCTGCTTAATCCATGAATTCTTCATTAAAATGCTGTAATGTTTAAACATATTTATATAACTGTCTAGTACGGGCAGTAACAGTCACAGCAATATTAATATGTGCAAGTACTCATGTACATACCTTACACCCACACCCCTTTTCTACTGATTTTTATTAGTAAGAGGCTCTGGTCTACCCTGACTGACAACCTAGGCATGCCCAAGAAAGTCAAGGCAGACGATGGACTAGGATTTGTTTTCACACCTATCATTGCAGTAGTTCTCCTGTACATCAGCCCTAACATTTCCAGTTATTGTCTTTATAAATTTCACCAGATTTTCAATATTGTGCAACCATACCCATCACATATAAAAATGGCTTTAACATGATGCCTTGCAATTGCCAACATTACAAAAGCGAAGGAGTTTTAAACTGACTTGTAACTTATGGTATTCTACGTTTTCCATATGATAAAATGACTGTTACCAAGTAAACAAACAATGCTACAGGCACTTAAACAAGCTCTTAAATAAAACAACAAATGCTCTGAGTGTCGGAGTGACTAATAAACCCCCGCAGGCACTGACTGTGTGAGGCATATATGGGACCCAGAGCAAGCTTTGAACAGACCTTCTATAATCTCATTTTAGACTTTCTGCATGAAGCATTTTCCAGATGACCGCAGCACAGAAGACATGCCCAGCCTGTCCATGTCTATCCACACACATTTACAAATAAAACACAGAATCCTGGCAGAAATCCAACTCATTCAGATAGTATGGATATTTCAGTTTTCTATCACTCAACAAACTAGAAAACCGTGTAGTAAGAACAGGTCACACTAGAACACAGGAAACAGAAAATTATGTTTGGTTATTCTGTTTATTTATCAGCAATTACAAAATGTTTATCCACTGGTAAGCGCTATTGAATCTGAGGGAGTTGCATTGATGTAACTGAGAGCAGAATTTGGTTCATTATCTTTGTATAAATGAAAACATGCAGAATTTAAATGGCGATGTAGCAGAGATGAGATCTGACGACAGTGTGCAAGGATTCATTTACAACATTTTACATTCATATGGTGCCTTTTATCCTAGGAAAAGCCCAAGATATCTTACAAAATTTTCAAAGGATAGTGTCAGTTCACTTTAAATGCAAAACATAAGGTTTTATAAATCCAAGGATCAATGAAAATAGCCCTATCATTTAAATACCCAACTAAAATAATCTTAAATTTGGATTTAAGCACTCCCCTTGCAGAGTTGCAACCTAGACATTACACCAGTGTGCTGGTGCATTAGAACCAGAAAGTGAAAGTGGTCAGAAATAGTCTATAAATAAAACAAACTGACCAGCCTATTTCTCTTTTCCAAACTCAGTGAAGTGTGCAAAGTAAAGGATCAGCAATAACCGTAAGAAGTAAATTCAATTTTTGAAAGCCTTCTTATCTCAATAATGTAATAACACAGGTAAGGAAATCTACCTAAAAATATATGACTTGCCCAACTGTCCCTTGAACCAACTGGTAATTAAACTTTGTATAATGAACTGAGAAGGCACATGGTGTAATGGCTCTAGCTAGGACTCATGAGGATTGGATTCTATTCCTGCTTCTGTAGCTGACTTGGGTAAGTCACTTCTCTGCTCTGTGCCTCTGGGACAATACAATGAGCTTTTCACTTAATACAGCCCATTTTTGTAGCTTATTAATAAATAATAATACACACATTGGATATCTAGAATGCTTTTTACCAAAGATCTCAAAGCACTTTGCAAGTTTCAGCTACATAAATCAATTATGAGCTATTACTGTGAAACACCTCTTTGAACTGGCCCATAAACCATAGACATCTTCTCCTCAACAAGCTCTCAGACATGCTGAAATGTTAAAATCATCAAGACTAAAGTCAACATATCAGGAAAAAAAAGACAGCAGAACTAACACAATGCTGTTGAATTTGCTCACACTGCACATTCCCGGCCTCCTTATTCCTCTTCCTTTGTGAACCCCCTGTATAACTTTCTATTGTGGGGTCTTTGGGGCAGATACCTTATTTGTTTCGGCTCTTTTTAAAGTATCCATCACACTGAGGTTGCTATACAACCAGCAAATAAATAATATGAAAACTGTCCCAAGGATCCACCCTGTTCTGCTTGCAGCAAACAAATGCTGAAGCTACAGAAGTCTCTGTAGGAGATCTTTCTTATTTTTTGTAATATTTTTGTAAGTTTCAGTTCCAAATTTCAGCACATCCTGCCTCCACTTATCAGAGTAGCACTGACTTGAATCTGCATTAGGGAAGAAAAAAATGACTGTCCCTTCACCTTTTATAGTGATCTTTGCTGCACCTCTTTCTTTAGACCTGGACTGTGTAACATATGAAACAATTACTGCTGCTACTGGCTAGTTTCTTCCGTAGACATGTCTTTTCATAAGAAAGTGTAAAATGCCAATTCACCAGCTGAGTTTAACTGATTTTTCTGCAGGCATCCACCTGTCGACACAAGTACAGTTAAGGCAGGAAGAAAAGATATCAAAAGCCATCAGGTGGCATGCTTAATTGCCCCAGCCCTAGGCTGGCTTGGGACATTCATTTACATCAAACCTTTTACTTTAGCAATTAGACTGTTCTAATTTTGTGCTAGCAGAAATAATGCTAAATCAAACTAAACAACAAAGTGTTGTCAGAATCTAGGAAGACTCAATGGTTTGGAAATTATGATTAACTTAATTGTAATGAAACAGCTACAGAACTCTCTTCCCACTCTGGATGATCTCAGAGGGACCAAAGGAAAACTGGTTCCCTAGATTGTGAGGACTTTACATGTTGATCATGTTATCTTTGAGTAGAGCTACATCTGAAATAGTTTGACAGGTAATATACCTCCCTGAGGTGCACACTGATAAGAACTTCTAGTTACTTTAGGAACAGATGTCAAATGAGTCAGCTATCTATGAAATCATTTAACTTGGACAACATGAATGCATGTGGTGAAAGCCACAGACACACACACACACATCCTGTTAGCTGAGATTTTGGAATCCTGTGACTTGTTCCATAACAGCAAATCTTTCAGCATCTTGCTTTTTTAACTAGCTAGAATAAATATGCCCCCAAAGCCTTTAGCATGAGAAAACGTTACTTCAAAGACATTATGCAGACACTCCGATGTTTTTGTAACCCCTTTATTGATTGGGAGGGGAAAAAAACTACAGAAATTTACAAAATGTCAATAATTAAAACTTCAGGTGCATAGCACCTGGCTAGGAAACCCCATGCACATCTAGCAACCAAATGTGTCCCTGTACATGCACTACCAACTGACTTTCACGCTTCAGTGCTTAAGCCAAACTCTAACTATTAGGGAGTTAAGATGAAGCCCCTTCATGGGGGGCGGGGGGGGCAGTTTATCTTACATCTGCCTACTGGGACATGTCTTGCACCTTGTTCTGAAACACTGTCATAGCCTGGACCTCACACTAGACTCTAATCCAACATGACAATTACTATGACCTGGGCACGTTTCCTTTCGGCTTCTCAATTCAGAGTTCAAGTCCCAAATTCAAAGTGACTCTCCTGGAAAGTCACAGCTGTAACAGACCTGACGTCTCAGATGTTACAAAATGCTACACACAGCTATTTTGGATAGATAGTTGCTCACACCAGCAGTACGCCAAAATGTGCTGCAGAAATCAATGCTGGATAACAGCAATGGGAGAGGCAGGCTATGAGTTATGGGTGAGAGAGAAGCTTTCTCAAAATATTTGCAGAGAAACTGTTCTGTGTCTAACTCTGCACAATGTGGCTGAAGTGGGCAGAGGATGAAGCCAGGTGAGCATTGTTTCTGTGTCACTGCTCTCACAAACGTGTTCTTTCGCCTTTCTTCTCATGGAGACAGATTTTAAATGGAATCACACTGGTGTAAATCCAGAGTAAATCCCCTGACTTTACTGGATTGACTCAAGATTTACACTCTGGCCCATCATCCTTTTATAAATCACTGATCAGCTTTGCCCCTCTCCCTCTGCATGCAAAGGTTGACGCAGATCTTGTTTTGGAAATTTTATGGCACACAGACACAAGTACATTTTGGCTCCCATGTGTCTTTGTTGCACAATAGCCCCCTTAGGGAAAACCTGTTTGATTAAGCTGCAGATGGGAGCATGGCAGAGATGTGAGCTCCAGGGAGAGGATGAAGGTCTGAAAATGTTCACAGTCTGTGATAAATGCCACCATATCTTTCCTAGTGATACTAGAGGACTTTCTGGGTTGGGATCTTTTTGTGGATTGTGCTGGAGAGAAAAACTTTTCTAAAGCAAGGACTTGCAATATTTCATGTGCATTCTGTATTTTCCACATCCTATGGCCAAAACTCCAAAGAAAAGGAAAGCCAGTTTCCACTTTTGGAAAGGCACAAAAATCACAATCATAATTAAGCAGCCAGTCCCTTTAGCAGCTCTGTGTGGCATATGGCCCATGCCACAGGCTCCAAGTTACACAGCCTATTCTGTTCCCCAAGATAATCAGCCTGAGGAACAGAGTTAAAATCATTAAAGACAACTGAAATAGTTTCTTAACAAAAAAGACCAGTGAAATTACCTTCTTTAAAAATGATTCACTCACATGAGGCAAACTGGGAAGCTTCAGCTAGGGCAGAATGTTGCTGCTTCCTTGCTTAGACTACACTGGCTACTAATTTGTGCAGATACAATTTGTGTTATTGACTTCAGTCACTACAGCCTTGCATGATTTGGGTCCTGGCTACATCAGAGATTGCGGTTCTCCTCATGCTGCCCCTAGAGAGCAGAGAGCAGCTGGGAATCTCCTGAGCTGGAAGCTCTCAGGAGCTGGTGGCAAGGGCCTCTCCGCATGGGGTCCTCAGCTAAGAAATTTGCTTCCGCCTGCTGCTCTGTCAACCCCCAAACTTGTTGACCTTTGGGGAATGATGTGAGGCTGGTCTGTTTACTCAGGAAGATGGCGAAGTGGAGGATTTCTGTGAACATAAAAACAGCCATACTAGGTCAGACCAAAGGTCCATCTAGCCCAGTGTCCGGTCTTCTGACAGTGGCCAGTGCCAGGTGCCCCAGAAGGAATGAACAGAACAGGTAATCATCACGTGATCCATTCCCTGTCACTCATTCCGAGCTTCTGGCAGAGACTAGGATCGCCATCCCTGCCCATCCTGGCTAATAGACATTGATGGACCTATCCTCCATAAATGTATCTAGTTCTTTTTCTAATCCTTTTATAGTCTTGGCCTTCACAACATCCTCTGGTAAAGAGTTCCACAGGTTGACTGGTGTTGTGTAAAGAAATACTTCCTTTTGTTTGTTTTAAACCTGCTACCTAGTAAACCTGTGGAATTGGGTTTGATGCTGGGTGGAATATTTTGGGGTGATTTTTCCTCTTAGTTTGTTATTTGGTTGGGAGGTGGGTTAAAGATCAAGCTACAATGAACAGATTGTTAGAAAAGAAAAACATTTTTTAGAAATGTAGCCAAGGACAATTTCACCAGGTAATGCTGGCAGTTCCTAGCAGAAATTATTGTTCATGGGAGTTGCATGTAATTTCTTTATTTCTGATGGGCAGCACTAAGAGTGAACACATTATAAATCCTAAATTTAAACCTAATAGATTACTCCAGTTGGTTTCCTTTGACAAACAAATTGAGCATTTGGTAAATGCTGTTGCATTATATATCCATCGCTCTCTCTCTTCTGTACAGAAGCAATGGATATGTAATGCAACAGCATTTACCAAATGCTCAATTTGTTTGTCAAAGGAAACCAACTATTATATACATTGCTTTTCCAATCTTCTTTTGTGCATCTCCTTGAAATAACTCAGTAATAGTATTGCTATTATTGGGGTTGGGGGTAGGGGAGAGAGAGAGAACAGTTTACTCTGCTCTGAAAATATGTGAACATTAATCCCCAGAATAGCTCCCTTCTTTTACCAAAATGCTGGCTGCTGCAGAATCCTGGGGTCTCCCTGTCTCCCTTCTGGCTATATAGAAAACTGGAACCTGAAGGGCTTTAGATAAGGGGTTGATGGGGTGGCTAATTCTGAGCAGAGAGCTGATGAAATAAGTGCATTCATTTGTATACGTTTATTAAGCCTGGCTGGAGCTGATGCATCCCTGTTCATGTCACATTTCAGTGAGGTTCCAAAGCTGCTGTTTTGCACTGCAAGGTGTTTGCCAGCCCTGACATCACCACGTCTTCATGCTGACTTTCCTAAATGGTGAAGATATTGACAAACAGCAGAGCTAGAAGTTGGCTAAAGAACAAAGTTGAGTGCTGCAGGGAAAATTTACTGCAAACCCAAAGTTCAGCAAGGGCCAAATGTTCAGGGCAGCTTGGCAAGATGTACATTGCCCTCCAACGGTGGTCTTACTTCCTCCCCCTCCTCTTCACCTTCCAACACTGCCAGAGTTTCTGTCTTCCCAATGAAGTAACCAGATGCTCCCTAATGTGTGGAGCTTTTCATTTCAGACAGCGATGGAAACACAATGGAAAATGGCATCATTAAACAATTATAGATTTTTCAAAAACAAGCCCTTGAGATGAGACAAAACATTCCACTGGCTACAAAACCTCTTTCACTTCCACTGAAACCAGCCAGCTCATATCTCAGTGCTAGAACTTGTAGAACAAGTTCCTGTCACAAGGGCATGGGCTTTGCCTTTGCACACTGAAGCAGAGGAACTATGTCCCTCTGTTGCTTAGATATATACAATAATCGTTCATTTATAATAAACCGATCTTACTCTGCATGTGGCTATGGTCATTGTCAGAACGTTTTAAAATGGGGCTTGGACAGCAGCTCTCCAGCTAGGACTCGTAAGGCCAGCTTTGAAAATATGACTTTCCCAGGGGTATATTACAACTAAGTGTACGATCAGCGAAAAACAGCTCAGGGCACTTCAGTAAGAGCTGAGTAACTCTAAAAGACATGATGCCACCAGTGGTTTCACCCCACTCTACCCATTGCTGTATTCACTCTAGTGAGATCTTTTCTGTGGTTACCTTCACAACCCAAACACATTTCCAGGGGAACCTGCAGGCACCAGACCCAACTGGGTTGGGTCTTATAAACCCTGCTCAGAGCCACCCACTAGTCCAAGGTCATTGCCTGGTCAGTGTGGGTGGGTTATACTCAGCACCTTTGCTTCCTCATCCCCCAAAGCTGGATCCTAGCCCTGGTGTGTGCAAAATGACATACACCAGTAGAGGTCACCACACACCTCAATAAGTGCAGGCCTAAACAGAGACTGGGAATGGTTGGTTCATTACACTAATTGAATCTATTTCCCTATGTTAAGTTCTCCTCACACCTTCTATGGGTCATCTTAATTATCACTTCAAAAGTTTTTTTTCTCCTGCCGATGATAGCTCATCTCAATTGATTAGACTCTTCCTGTTGGTGTGCACACTTCTACCTTTTCATGTTCTCTGTATGTATAAATATCTTCTGTCTGCGTGTTCCATTCTATGCATCTGAAGACGTGAGCTGTAGCTCACGACAGCTCATGCTGAAATAAATGTGTTAGTCTCTAAGGTGCCACAGTACTCTTGTTCTTATTAAGTGCACTGGCACTGAGACCAATTCTTAACTAAAATCTGAGGCACCCGCAATCTAGGTAGGTGATGGTGTATGTATATAAAACACGGTAAGTGAAAGGGAAGGCCTGATTGTGCTAGCTGGAGACAAGCACAATGCAGCCAAATGATGTGCAAGCTTCCTCCACACAGCTCTGCCAATGCCCCCTCAGTCCTGCCCCACAGTCCATGATGTGCCAGCCCTGTGCTCCCAGACCTCCAGCCTCCCATCAGTTCTGTGCCTAAAACTGACAATAGTGTCCAACTGTGTGACTGATGCTATGAGGTGAGATGGAATCGGGTCATTAAACAAGCTTTCACTTGGGACCTAAACCAAGATTCTATCAGTTCTCTTTGATGCATATAATTGTGATAACCATTATGACTGCAATTTACACATAAAGTATGCTTGCCTCTTAGAAAATCAGGATTCCAGTAGAAAGTCAGAAGCCAGCAGCAAAGCACGGAAGGAGAGGACAGCTTTCACCAAGGAGCAGCTGCGGGAATTAGAAGCTGAATTTGCTCACCATAATTATTTGACAAGGCTCAGGAGATATGAGATAGCTGTGAATCTGGACCTCACTGAGAGACAGGTACCTCTGGAATATCTGCCTCCTCAGCTGTACCCCACTGACAGGGCTATTCCTGCCTAGACAGAAGAGTGTATGTACAAGATATTCACATTGCACCCATTTCTACTTTTGCAAATGTGCATAAATATTTGCACACAACCTGAAAAACTTTGTAGTAAATCTAACAAATGCAGTTTAACATGGAGATAATTGAGAAGCTGATTTCTGGTATTTGGCTAAAAATATACATGTTTAAATAAATTTTTAAGCTGCAAAAACCATTTCTGAATGATTGGTGTCTAAGTGCCTTCAGACGACCTATCCCATTCACTGGCACAAACCAAAAGGCTGCTACTTAATAAGAAAGGCTAGGCGGCAGCTCCCAGGTGCTGATAACCAGGACTGAGCTAAGCCTTCAAGGTTCACAATGTTAGGGTGACCAGACAGCAAAAATCAGGATGGAGGGTGGGGGGTGGTAATAGATGCCTATATAACAGTAGGCCCCAAATATGGGAACTGTACCTATAAAATCGGGACATCTGGTCACCCTAGCTCCACAAACTCTGCAGCATCCCAAAGAGCCCAGCAGTAAATGAAACAAGGGTCCAGGGGATTTTAGATTCTCATTTGAAGAGCTGTCTTTTTTCAGGCTAAGGGAATGTTGTGAACTGACTAGGGAGTATAAGAGTGAGGGGAGTGTAAACTTTGAGGGTCACTATGCTCCCAGTTTCCTGGTCTGCTCTTAGGAAGGGTTTTTCTATCAAGGCTTAATAGTTGGACAATAAAGGAATTACTCAAGTGAAGAAAGGGAAATAGTATACGCTTAGCTGACTCAGATAGGCCTATTAGAAATATGATAGGCAGATGGACAGGTGTATGCACAGAGTACTCCTGGGGGAATTATCTGTCATTGTGCGTGCACAGAATTTTTGGCCCCCACAGATTTCTGTGCTTCTCCACAGAAAAATTACTTCTGATGGTGAAGCAAAGGGAAGCCACAAGAGTAGTCATGCTCCCTGTTCCTGGCAATGCAGGCAGATCAGTTTGGGCACCCAGAGCAGCTGGTAGAGATGTAAATCACTGAGGTGGGGAGGAGTTGGGCAGTCATACGTGTGTGAGAGAGACACTCCCTCTCGCTGGCTATTGCGGCATGCTCAGCATGGAGGGGTGGGGCTTTTGAGTATTTCTGAAGAGGTAGGTGTGGGGCAGGCTCTATTCCCTCAGTGAATTGTTCCCTTTGTCTTTGTGAATTCGCTCAGGAGTATAAAACAGGTGTACAAATTTTAAGGCTCCTTTACATTGCCAGAATGGTGTAAAGAAGCCTTATTGTAAAGGCCTTATAAATGCTGATGGTGCTTTGGTGATTAGAACTGGTCTAAGTTTTTGGACTGAAATTTTCATAGTAAAATGTGCTCCTGTTTGCTACTGGCCTTTTTGGAGATAGTCAGTATCCAGTATACATTGTGAATTTGAGTCCCCAGCCCTTGCTTGCATGCTCTTCAGTGGCCTATGATGTAACACTGAGCATATGGCTGTATATATTTGTTGACTAATAGCTAGAAATAAAGGGCTGATACTAGCTACATTACTAATAGACAGAGAGGGTTTGGTGATTTCCTCCAATTCTCCCCCCTCCCCTTCTCCATTCATTGTGTTGTAGGTTAAATAAATTATCAAAATAACTGAAACCAGCTTGATTATATTCCATTATTTTGACCAAAAAAAATGCAGAATTTTGCAGAGCGAGACAAGAGAGACATCTTTTATTGGCCCACTTCTGTCAGTGAGAGAGACAAGCTTTTGAGCTTATACAGAGCTCTTCTTCAAGTCTTCTTCTTCAGAAGGTCTCTGTGTAAACTCAAGAGTTTGTCTCTCACTGACAATAAAAGCTATGACTTCATCCACCTTGTCTCTCTAGTATCCTGGGACTGACATGGCTAGGAGAGCACTGTATAGGTGCATGCAGAGACAGATAATGGGGAGCTGATGAATAATTCCCTCCTTTTCTCATCCAGGTCAAAGTGTGGTTTCAAAACCGAAGGATGAAGTGGAAACGTGTGAAGGGTGGGCAGCCAGTGTCCCCTCACGAGCATGACACAGAAGATATGGACTCTGCTACCTCCCCGAGCTCTGAATAGCTCCTCACCAGTAGTAATGTACTGACAAATGCAGGAAGAGTTGTCAGAGAACTGATGCCACACAGTTTAGCAGCATCTGCATCATTAACAGGTGCCCCTCCCTGCTCAAATCATCTCATCCTACTGTGACTCTGGAAGTGGTGCACCTTAACATGCCTTGGGGGCTGTAAAGGGCACACAGGAAAGTCCAGAGAAGGGTCTGACTGAACTCTTACCACTGCCATCTGGGCAGTGCCAGTATTTCTTCAAAATAATAACTAAACCCACTGACTATGAAACAAATAAAGCTGACTAGAGCTGGATTTCTAAGAACCAATAATGGTCTTCAAGTCCTCAAAAGACACAGTTTAGAGGCTCCAGTTCAGGGTTCGGTGGGGCAGTAATGTAGCTCCCCAACATATAACCTTATCCAGCATCTCTCTTTGGTCACTGCTATTTGTCAAACCATAAAGGACTTGAGCATTTCACAGAAGTGCTTTCTTCGTGCATCACTCCACGAGTAACGAACACTCTGGTCTCCACTGATGTTTCTTGTGTCATTCAAACTGAAAATATAAATGGTTATAAGCAAGTCTGAGGGGCAGTGGGAATGTCAAACAAAAGTGTGGCCCCCCCAAATGCTATATTGGCCTCCAGCCATCAGTTTTGGAAGGGATCATTCCCACAAGGGTAAGGGCTCCATTTAGAGCTGAGATGGCAGGCACCTTGCTGATAAGCCTGTGTGAATGAGATACTGGAGGTTTGTATAATTAATCTTAGTGTAGCTGCTGAAATCAGAACATTAAATCTCACAGGGAATATTTTCATAACCACCGCCACCAAGTATCAAACTAAGCGTAATGAGGTCATGAATCACCACTGTTCTGCCCTGGACACTGAACTATAGCTGGTTATATCTTCTGAAAGAACATTGCTCATTTCTGTTGTGTTTGTCGCACTTCCAGGGCTGGTTCCAGAGTTTTTGTTGCCCCGAGCAGCAAAAAGAAAAAAAAGCTGTGATCATGATCTGCAGCTCTACCGCTGCAGCTTCAGTCTTTGGTGGCAATTCGGCAGCTGGTCCTTTGCTCCGAGAGGGAGTGAGGGACCTGCCGCTGAATTGCCGCCGAAGTCTCGGACATGCCCCCCGTCACCGTTGGCCGCCCCAAGCAGCTGCTTGCTGGGCTGATGCCTGGAGCCAGCCCTGCACAGTTCTTTCTTGAATGCCTCTGGGTATTACCTGCTATTTCCTTTGTTACAACTCAGGACTATCTGGGTGAGCAGAAAACAATGTACTGTGAAATGATTAGTTGACTTTATCAGTCTTAAGTTCTTGTTTCTTTTTCTCTTGGGATCCAAACTTTCTTCCAGTAAGCATGCAGGTATGTATATGTGAATTATGTATGAATATACATGTCCATAATGTTCTATGGATAAATATTTAGTATACATGCACTCAGGGCTGGATTAACTGTCCTGTGGGCCCAGGGCTATTAGATTTTGCGGGGCCCCTGTACACAAGTCTTTTTCCTAATTTAATACAAAAAGATCACAATTATGGCATAGAGGCTATTAATGCTGTACTAAACTTGCCTTTTAATGAATATAAAGCCGTTCTCTGGTTATATTTCAGTTTTCATATATGCAGAATATAGTTAAATTAATTCAAAAAACCCAGTTCTTACCTTAGAACAGCTGTTATATTAGTTTCTTTCTGGGAGGGAGCTTAGGTGCATGAGGGGATTCTGAGCTGGGACAAGGGGTTGGGGTACAGGAGGGGGTCTGAGGTGTAGGCTCTGGCTGGAAGGCACTTACCACAGGTGGCTCCCGGCCAGCGGTCAACAGGGCTCAGGCCTGCCTGTCTGCCATAGCCCCATGCCGCTCCTGGAAGCAGCCAGCTGCTGGCACATCTCTACATGCCCCCATCAGGGGCCGCAGAGATGTGCCAGCAGCTGTCCACTTCTGGGAGTGGCATGGGGCCACGGCACGCCAGGGCTGCCCAGAGGTGGGGGCAAGTGGGGCAATTTGCCCCAGGCCCTGGGCCCCACAAGGGCTCCCTTGAGAATACAGCATTCTATAGTATTGCAACTTTTTTTTATGGAAGAGGCCCCCAAAATTGCTTTGCCCCAGGCCCCCTGAATCCTCTGGGCAGCCCTGAAGCATACATGCAGCCTGCCTGAACCCTTCTGCAGCAGGGCCCCTTTAGCCCGGGGCCCTGGGCTGTAGCCCCTAAAGTCCCTGTCTTAATCCGGTCCTGCATGCACTCCTAATCAATATTCCAGCTGATCAAATTACTAATTAATCATATAACGAACTTAGTCCTTTTTTTCTGTTTCCAAACTTTCCACAGACAGATTGATTTTTGTGAATGCATTCACTGTTTGCAATTGTTTAAACAGTTTATGCAAACAAATTTTAGCCTATGAATTGTTTGCAAATTATTCACGTTCCTTGTTTATGCTGTGTGATTGGTTTCCTATGCTGCATGGTATTGTTTCTGCTTCCTGGTTAGATGACAAAACTTTTTAAAACAAGGCAGCCTAGCAAACCACAAGTGAAGAAAAGGAAACATGTAATAATTAATTATCTTGTTTGTGCACATCCTCTTCAGCATGTGAATCCAGGTGCTAGTAGGAAGAACAGCCATTCCCCAAACATCCATGTGAGTAAAAACTTGTTCACACAAATGTTCACGAATATTGAATTAAGAGGGCAAAAACACAGTCAAACTGACCAGCTGTTTGGAACTCAAATGAAGGTTCCTGAACATTATTTTGCAGTAGTCAACCAGCTCTATTATCCACCCCATGATATCATAGAGTCTGAGCCAGCCCCAAAGTGCATGAACGCAAGTGAAGAACAGCCCAGCTTCCATTTAGGCATTACAAGAAGTAGCTACATTTTGAAGAGTGCTCAGCATGGTGGGTACACATTGGTTGCTAAACTCCATTAAAAATCTGGCCACTCATGTAGGTGCTTAAAATGGGAGATGAACAAAAAATGGACCCTTAGTGACCTCTGCTGATCTCAGATCTGCACTGGAGCACTAGTAGCCAGCTGATTTTATGAGATGTGTCTGAGGACGGGATCCAGCCAAAACAATCCATAACTCATGTCGCAATTTGATATCAGTGGTGCTTGTTTAACCTCATTTTAAATAGCAATCACCAGATTCGGAGGGAAGCACGAGACTGCCACCTTTGTGCACAATGGTCATGTGCCATTACATAGTCCATCTAGCATACCTTGGGCTTCCCAGGAGTTTTGAAGAAGGTGCAGTCACTGGAGGATTGCTGCAGCAACACCCACTTTGCAAGGCCTCCTGGTACAAAGAGAGATAGTCCTGAAGAGACATAATTAGGACCTAACTCACTTGAGTTATAAAATATCTGATGCCAGGGTTTTGTTGCAAACATGCTGCAAAGGTACCAATATGATTCCAATCCAGAAACACACTGAAATGATATCACAGTGCTATCATTCCATCTAGAACTGTCTGGAGGTGTTTCTCAGTGGTTTGGGCACCTCCTCATTTAAGACAGTTCCTTGCCAAGTTGCTAACAGGGAACTTTACCTATAAAATGAGCTCTGAATATTGACACTCCATTGTCCCCTTTTATAGTGTAACTGATCCTGTTAGAGTTGCCAATACATTGCTCTGATTTTGTCTCAGGATCCTTAAGTGCCATGAATGCCCCCAGGTGTCCCAACAATGCCACCTGAAATTGGCCTCTTTTCACCAAAGTTTGCAGTATATCAAATTATAAATAGTTTTAGAAAAAAATATAGTGTCTATTCCTTTCGTTTAATGTATTCTAATGTAATGTTTCCATATTGTAACAGAATCTCTCTTTCTTAGAATGATATATGAAATGTTGACTTTTTAAAGGACTGAAATTCATGTTTAAACATATTAAGGTAACATCTATTTGCTATCAGATTGTGTCATGCTATTTGCACATACCTGCAAGCGAGTATCAGGCTTTTTGCATTTTGATGTTACCCTGATGCACTGATAACGACAGACCCTAAATGTTCTAGCAAACTCCAGTCTCTGTTCTTTATTCCCAATGTATAAGCTTTGCAGAAATGGTTGAACGCCCAGTTTCATTTCTGGATTGTCAGTTAAAAAAATTATAACCATGTTACACTTTGCAAAAGATGTCCAAAAAACTAAATACAAAAGTTAAAGTAAACAAGAGTCTGGAATCCTTTTCCAGAGCTGAGAATTATTGTGTGTGCTGAGTAAATTCATCCATTCAAATCCTTTTCTTTTAACATCTCCAATCTTTGTATGACTGATGATAATGCACAAAGTTAAAATGTACATAATGAGTTTAAAAATAAAGTAACTTGATGAGGGAAAAGTTATACACAATATTTTCCTATTCAAACAATAAAGCCCATAAGAGAATATAGGTCTGTATAAAAATTTTAGAGGATATATTTTTATGTTCAAAAATTTTAAAGTCTCTAAAACTTTCCTTTCCATTAATCAAGAGACAAAGTGAGTGAGGTAATATCTTTTATTGGACTAAATTCTGTTGGTGAGAGAGGTCCTGAAGATCTCTGTGTAAGCTTGAAAGCTTGTCTCTCTCACCAACAGAAGTTGGTCCAATAAAAGATATTACTTCACCCACCTTGTCTCGCTCATATCCTGGGACTGACATGGCTACACCAAAACGGCATACTTTCCGTTATTCATATTTCTATTGTATGCTTGAAAAAGTAAGATTACTGACAACTTCCCCAGCTTTCAACAGGTGACAATGAAATGTCACGACAGCTTGGGAGATGAATTGGCAAGTCCTCCCTACTAGTACCTTTTAAAAATTAAAGGAGCATCTGCACTAGCTATCTTATTCTGATGTCAGATATTACTGAAATGAAATATCAGCTTCATTTTTTCTGACTTCTTTCCTGCCAAGAGGCTTGTGTTCATGTTTGTTGGATGGTTTGTATATTTATGAGAAGAGACCCTACCTGAGATCTTGTAGGCAGAGAACTCTATGCGGCAGGAGTAAAGAGTTGGGCTCATAATGGTGGGTTCCTGACAGACAGCCATCAGTGCTAAGGACTTAACCTAAAAGCCCTAGACCAGAACTCACTAAATGGAGGCAGAACCCAGACTGGCAGGGAGCTGCCTAACCTGGCTGCAACGGGCTGTGTGTTGTAACCTAAGCAGGGCCTTTCATGCTTTCTGATTGCTTATAACTTAGTAGGTGGCTTTTAGTTAAAATTTGCTTAACTCAAACTCCCAACAAATGCATGAGAGAAAAGTTTTTTCTGTTTAAGTGCTGGTTAACCATGCAGTGTCCTGTAAGCATCTGATTAACAAACTCTCCAAAGAGGATCATTCCTGGAGAATATCCCAGGTCTTTGGGCTATTTAACTCCACACTAACTCAGACACACATCTCATCTTCACTCCGAGGAATGGGAAACTCCATATGGTGCATGTGTGCTCTTATGCTTACTTCCCCATAAGCTGCAAGGGCAGTATTGCTATGTGCCCCAGACCCATAACTGTGTTTGTGCAGTTCCTAAACTGCATCCAAAGCTGGCTCTATGCTGAAATCTGCTGGGGCCCCGACTGCCGACAGAGCAGGGCAAACCAAAGAGCAATTCAGACTGACTCTTCACCTTGGAAAGAGGGTTATAAATCTTCCCACATGGAGAAGCAGCCCACAGTGGTAGGTTGGATTCCAGTTCCATGGCCCTACAAAGTGTGTGAACAGGATCTCAGTGTGTGCCCTAAATTACAGCTTCCAAACAGGAGTGACTCTTGAGAAATAACCTACAGTCACCTGTGAGCCAGGCCCATTTGATGCTGGAGTTTCCACATGAAGCCATCTGCTCATTCTTCAATGTTAGTGTTTTGTGAAGGAACATTTAATTCCTGACATCAAAGCTTCTGACCCTTTGAACTCTTGGTGCCAACAATCTTTCAGGCAAAGTCAGTCATCTGGGAGCAAAAGCTCTGACCTGCAATTATTTTTCTTAGAAATACACATCAGGATTTATTCTCCTCACAGAAAGGAAGTGAAATATTTGGGGATGTTTGGCAAGGCTTCCCATGCCTGATTCTCAATAAATAATCGGTGCACAGTCACCGGCATAATGTAGGATGAATCTGGCAGGTCTGAGATTGGTGTACAGATACTTCCACAGGAAGTACATGCAGGCAGGGAAATGAAGCTTTCTTCCTATAAATGGCCTATTCAGAGAGACCCAGGAGGAATGGAAATCTCTGCTCAAGCTCAGGAGTATGCGCTGTACACCCCTGTTTGTGAAGTTTTTATTTAAAATGCACTGACAAAAGCAGGAAGAGCATTTTCTCTGGATTCTTGAAGTCACAGATTTTTGAGGCCAGAAAGGACCATTATCATTATATTGTCTCAATATAAATCCATTGTATGCCCACATCTTAAATACTATGTGCAAATGTGGTCGTCCCATCTCAAAAAAGATGTATTGGAATTGGAAAAAGTTCAGAAAAGGGCAACAAAAATGATTAGATGCATGCAGCAGCTTCCATATGAGGAGAGATTAATAAGACTGGGACTCTTCAGCTTGGAAAAGAGATGACTAAGGTGGGATATGATAGAGTCTATAAAATCATGACTGATGTGGAGAAAGTAAATAAGGAAGTGTTATTTACTACTTCTCATTATACAAGAACTAGGGGGTCATCAAATGAAATTATTAGGCATAAGGTTTAAAACAAACAAAAGGAAGTATTTCTTCACACAATGCACAGTCAACCTGTGGAACTCCTTGCCAGAGGATGTTGTGAAAGCCAAGACTATAACAGGGATCAAAAGAGAACGAGATAAGTTCATGGAGGTCCATCCATGATTATTAGCCAGGCTGGGCAGGGATGGCATCCCTAGCCTCTGTTTGCCAGAAGCTGAGAATGGGTGACAAGAGATGGATCACTTGATGAGTCCCTGCTCTGTTCATTCCCTCTGGGGCACCTGGCATTGGCCACTGTCGGAAGGCAGTAAATTGGGCCAGGTGGACATTTGGTCTGACCCAATATGTCCGTCTTTATGTTCTTATGTCTTATATAGACAACTATATCCATCACCCCGGAAAAAATGTGTCCCAATCTTTCACACTTGCTAACTGGTCACCTTACACCAACCCATCATCCCTAGATGCGACTCTATTCCCAACATAATCCCCCTCCAGCCTTTCTTTCAGGAAAGGTTCCTTGCATCACCAATGGCAGAAGTTCTGCTCCCCCTTGTGTTGAGGGGGGTCACTACCCCCTACAATCCTGGGTAGTCACTGGGGACATGGGCAATACTTTGCCATTCCCACCAAAGTGCAGCAACAGCATCACAGAGCTGGTCCTTCCTGTTGCTGATGGCAGATTTTGTTTCTTACTGGTTCAAAAAGAGCACAAAGAGCAGCCAGGAGCAAAATGGCTCTGCTAACCCACCTGACTAGATGAGGAAAGCACAGCCAATCAGGGAGCCAGAAAAATACCATGTGACCCATCCCACTCAACTAGCGCAACCCACAATACAGTACAATTTTATGACTTGTTATTTGCATTATTGTAGCATTTGCTGCCCCAATCAGGGATGTGCACAGCACCTTGCACAACAAAACAATGGTTCCCAAAAGCTCTCAACGGAAATTTCTCACAGACTTTCCACATTCACGCTAACAGCAAAAAACATTTCACATTTCAATCTCGTGGGAAAATGAATTTTGCTTTGATATCCTGAACTCAAAACTGAGCAATTTTAGAGGAAAACAGCACTGTTCTGGATTGTTGATCCAGCTTTCTAGCTGCTCTGTGACAGCCCAGCGCATGATTTTATATTGAGTAAACAGTAGCCCTGTGTCAGATGGGTGTCTGCTGGCTATTTGTGGTAGTTAGCAGGTGAGAATAGGTATTTATTTACTTTTGGATTTTAAATAGCACTCTGCCTGTAGCATGGCTCAGGGCACAGAGACAAATAACCTTCCCCAAACCTACCAAGCTTGACAAATCCCCTTGAGAAACAACTTGGATCTGGCACTATTCCTCGAAAGACAGACTCCTGCTCTGCTGGGCTGTGGTGAAAATGAATTCCAGAGCTAAAGTCCCCCAGTGAGAATATCCTTCCCCCAGAGGATCAGTGCAAGTGGCCCTGCTGACCTTGGGCTGCCCATAGCACACATGGGACAGTGGCAATCACTCAGCATGCCAGGACGCAAGCCCCTAGGGATTTCATCTGAGAGAAGGAATTCTCTCCCATCCAAGCCTGCACTTCAGGATGGCGGCTGAACCAGCCACATCTATAGTTATTAGAAACCAGAAAACCAAACAAAATGATAGACTAAGTCCAGGCTGTAAGTAAATAACCTGATCATTCAGCACAGCACTGCTAGCATGAAGTTCAAAAAAAAAAAAAAACCACCTGGGAAAAAGAGGAAATCTATGTCCCCACCCCCTGGTTTCATTAGATGATTTAAGAAACATTTTAGTGCTTTCTCATTTGCTTAATTTTAAAGTGCTTCCTGAAATAAGTGACTATCTGCTAGAACAGCTTGAATCTCTGAGCATCGAGAGAGGCGGACGCTACATTATAATCTCTCTATATAAAGTTGTCTGGACCATATATCCCACTCACTATGCAATCATAGACAAGCAGGGAAATCATGTAGAAAGCTACAGAAAATAGAGAGGTTGGAAGGGGTGAAGGACAGGAGGAGAGAGACCAGAAACCTGCACAGCAGTGAGGTGCTGCTGTCGTACTGAATCTGATAATAGCTCTGCAATGACATTAGGGTTAGGATTAATATCTGATTAATGGAGATCAGCATGACCTAACCCATTTTATATCATAGGAGTGTCCAACGTCCTGGCACTTCTCTCTCTTTAGTAATGGCTGAACTCCAGCTGCTGACTCTGAACACTGAACTGTTTCCATCCTGTAGCCAGGTTCTGATTTTCTCCCTGCCTCCTACCTAACCTGAGCCTGCTTTCTATTCCTATCCCATTTCAGTTCTCTTATTTCTATTGAACCATACAGTCACAGAATCTAGCTGAATCCTAAATAATTTCCACCATATTTCAGACTACACCAAATCCCGAAGTGAAATGTTTTAACACTCTCTGCTCCTGCTTGGTGCTATGAGTCCATGGTTTCTAATAACATCAGTGCGGTTTTCATTTCCCACACTAGGGACTTGCTCCTGCACGGCATGGATCACTCTAGGAGTCCAGTGGGACTGCTCCAGAGCTGAAAGTTAAGCATATGCTTATAAAGGTTTGCTGGATTGGGGCCAGAATACTCACCGCTAGGAACGGCTAATAGCATCATGCATACATGTCACTTAACAACTCAAACACTGTTGTTTAAAATAACCTTATCTGAAAGGGCCCAGCTTCCTGGAGCCACAGTCTGAGCTGCTGCTGAGCTGAGAACCACCACAGGATCTATTGTAGAGATATACTTTATCAGAGGCATCCCAGGAACAGAGGGAGCCTGATGATAGTGAATGGCTGAGCTGCTGCTTAACTGAGTCAATTTTTGCACAGATGGGAAGCGTTCAACTCATGCTTACTCAAGCTTTGAATTGCTGACTACAGAACTTGCCAAGTAAAGAACAAAAGGATAAAATAAGGATGAATAGTGATTAATGTAATTTGTCTTTTTCTTAGGTTGGTTATGTAAATCAAATAAAATCTTTTTTTAAATGACCTCTTGTCTCAGGTGAGACAATACACCAGCCAGTGAGGTGTTCCAGTCAGAATCCCACGTCTCCTGTAACAATACTAATAAGGGGAGAGATAATTAACAGATCTGGGCAAGAGCAGGGAGTTTATTACTTTAATATTAATCACAGTCCCTAGGTAGAATCACGGCGCCTGCATGAATCATTATTAACTCTATTGTTCAGCCGCTGCAAAAGCATTTCTAATGAAGCGATAACTACAATATTATGAGATAGAAACTGTTACTGTGTTCAGAATCCCAGCTTCAAATGAATGATTTCAGTTCATTCCTTAGAAATATTGTCCTGGTCAAGGCAGGCCACAAACAAATCAATAAGACACAGACAGTTCAAGGTGGAATGGACAAATACGTTCTAGTTCATTTCCTCTGTGTACACGTATAAGAGATTGTTATTATTCAGTGTTAATTAATGCAAGCAATGCACACTGGAAAAGATAATATGAACTACTCACCCATATTCTATATTAACTATAACCACTCAAGAAAATGATCTGCACGTAACTGTAGACAACTCACTGAATACCTCTGCTCAATGAACAGTGATGGTAAAAAAAAAAAAAAAAACTATCCAGTTGATTTCAAGGGGAGTTAGGAACCTAGACCCTTGAAAATCCCTCTAGGGTGCCTATCTGCATCTTCAGGTGCCTCAATGCCTTTGAAAAGCTGACCTATCCTTCTATTTGCCATCTCTCCTTATACAAGTACACAGGGACATTCAATTATATTGAAACCCAGCCAACCAAATATTAACAAAAGGAAACCACATTTAACACAATGCAAATTGTTACCAAAGCTTTTCTGTCCCTAAAATCAACAGAGCTCCTGGGAAGAAATGTTTTACAGTCAGCACTTCTTGGAGAATAAGGACAAGTAACGGATGTGTTAAGACAGTGCACGAATCAGGAGGAATGACAATTTCCTGTGTTACAGAAAATGTTCATTCCTTTACAAGACAAATGGATGATGAGAATTGTGATCTGGAGGAGTTTGCCTCTCATATTCTGTGGTCTTCTTGTCAGTGAGCCAATGTCTAGACTAGGAAAGCAAGTTATGTCTTCTAATGTGTCATGATTATCAAGCAGGATTTTGCATCCAGCGTAGACAAGGCAAATCTATCTATCTTCTGTTTTATACTACTGTCCATCCTTGAGGTATCTGAATGCCTTCCACATAAAACTGATAGCTTAGGGGATGTTGTGGAGTCTCTGCCTCTTCTCCCTTTTGGGTAAAAACAGTGGAGTATTCTTTTGGTTCTGGTTGATTGGTTACAAGATTTTTTTCTGGTGGGTGGTGAAGGTAGATGTAGGTGCCAATGTTGAGAGTGTCATGTTTAAAAAGGTGTTAGCTGGTTGTTGTTACCCATGGCTCATCACAACCAGCTAACAAATTTTTAAAACATTCTATTTTCCTAGTCTAGACAAAGCCTTTATGACTCTGTAGTTCCAGCTCAGGATACGAGAGGAAATTCCTTCAGCAGGGGCTTTAACTATACTGTACCATCTCTGCATTTCCTTCAAAGACTTTGGTCTTCTCCTGAAGCTCCCTGAAGTCCCCTGTGATCATTAGTGTGACGGATACTCTTTGAACTGGCACCATCTTGGGGAATTTCCCATCACTTTGTCACATTCACATTAGCCCTTACAAGGAGAGGAACATACTTTGAAACTGGAAATGAACTTAATTGAACTAAATTAACAATCCGGTCTAAATCACAAATTTAATTTGGAGAAACAGCCTTATAACACACACAGTAGTGTCAGCCTTCATAAATTATACCTGGGTCTGGAGGGGCCATTCAGGACCCTAAACCATTTCCACAAACCATAGCTCCTGCTGCTGAAACTCTGACTCCTTAATTTGGAGCTCTTCTCTGTCTGGATTACAAGCTGGTGAAAGGCCTAAGGAATGGATACCTGCTCACAACTGCACTTTTCACCAAGCCTGGTAATAAAGGTGTCCAATAAAAACACAACACTTCCTTTTTCATAAGGCATTACTTAAGTGGATATGACTGTATTTCATCAGGGAGACAGTCAAGGGAAAAATTGAAAGTAACAGCTCCGTTTCCCTTCAAACACTTTTTAAATCTATGACATATCCTTGCTAATGTTTTCTTAAGCCCACCTGTTCATGCTTTTCCCTGACAGTGTGAGGGGCGAAGATCTCAGAGAGAATACCCAGTCTCCACAATGGTAAAATTGTTTGAATCTGCCTGCTGTGACTGGAGAGAAAGCTGTGATGTCTTCTACACATCCTCCCAAGGGGACCTTTGCAAGGGAGGGGGAAATAAGGTGCTAAAGAGTAGCAAGCAAGACAAAATGTGCAGGGTCTGTGTGTCCATAGGATCTACTCAGCCAGAACCACTGTTCTTTATCCAAGTAAATTTGTGATCCTTCTGGGGCAGATAACTATTCCTTTCCTATTAAGCACAATAAGTCTGGACAAGCTACAATCATATGACACAACATTAAATTACCTGCCCTTCCTGCGTTCCTTTTCCTCTGACAGTTTATTCTGTGTAATGGATGCCAAAGTTTCATGAGGTGGACAATGGCTCTTTTTATCACAGAGATCTGGTCCCAGCATTCAGAGCTGTTCAGAAAAGGAAATTAGACAATGTTTTTGCAAAGCAACCTCAACCCTGCATAATCCAGGGATACCTTATAATATGAAAAGGTGGTGGCACATCCTGAAGCTGAGCTATATCACACAACCCTCCTGGCAAGCAGTTCTGAGAGGACATCCCCTCTTTGGAGTAATGACGATTTAAACTTTCCTTCCTGCCCAGTGCAGGAGGCTTTGGTGGAAGTTTGATCCATGCTGTACACAGGTTTCCATTACACATATCCAGCTGAAGGGTATTTCCTTGCTGCACAGCAGAGTTTTCATGGAATAGTAGGCATCATTATTTGAGATTAAGTGTTAGCTCCTATCTCTCATCTTCCATTGTTTGTGTTACTATGTAGTTGTGTGGGGCCAGAAGCAGACCAGAGGCCTTCAGTGCGTGTGTGTTTAGAGCACTAGTACAACAGGCCCATGATCCATGACTAGGGTCTTTAGGTCTACTAATAACGTCTCAGGGTTTGTCTACATGGGGACATTCAAAACAAGAAATCTTAATTAAGTAAAGATGTGAATTTAAAGTGAATTAGATAAACTGCATTAAACCCCTTTGTGGACACACTCATTCAGCACTGAAGTGGCCTTAATTAATTTTAGCCTAATTCACTGCAGTGAATTCACTTCAAAGTGAATTAAGCCAAACCAAATTAAGGCCACTTCAGTTCTGAACGAGAGCATCCAAACACATTTTTCATAAAGTTTAACAAATCCCCTTTAAATTCACCCTTTTAGTTAATTCAGATTAATGTTCCTGAATGTAATGTCCCCATGTAGACAAAACCTCAGATAGTTTGATGGCAATTCAACTGCCCACATCCTATTTTAAAATGTGTTTAGTTTGCCAGCAGAGTAATTTGCATTTTGAAATACTGAAAAGGCTGTTGTTTGAGTCCGAGTTTGGTTCAGATCCCAGATCTGACATATCTGCCTAACTATGCAATCTTTCACTTTAGTCATCTGTAGCTTTCAGATAAATACCTCATTTACTGTCCGATACTGCACATGAGAGAGTGTGTTGACTTCTTATATACATTACGAGTTACCCAAAGCCTAGGTCTTTAGTTCAAATACAATGGTGATGAGTCCCAGATAAGAGCACAGGATGCACAGATTTTTCAGTGCTGACCATCAGATTGCAGCATGAAGCTAACTTTGTGGAAGTAGTGTGATTCTCAGGAAAGTCTTAAATGTGAAAAGCAACTTTCAATCGTGTGTAGATAACGGACTCCTACACTCCAGGTATTTTCATTCAGTGAGTATACGATGCTTTTATCATGTGCTTCATTGGCTGACTGTATTGTCAGTCTATATCTTGCTGGGCCAGTGATGTGGAAGGAGTCTGGAATATGCCCACACTGTCTTGCTCATGTGGTTGAATTTAATCATTTAATAAAATCAGTTATTTTTCTAATTCACCTCTAGGATTTTTACTGCTGTTACTCTGAACACAGCAATGAGAATGAAGAGCTATCACAAGGAAACCTTTCAAAATGCTCCAGATGTATGCAGTGTTGTTGTAGCCATGTCAGCTCCAGGATATTAGAGAAACAAGGTGGGTGAGGTCACTTTCAATCTTGCACAGAGCTCTTCTTCAGGTCTCCCATCGTGGGACAATCCAACATCCCAAATTCCAGCTGCTGCTTCACATATTGAATAGATGGATTTTTCTATTACCACTTTCATGCCAAATACAGGCATCTCACAACACTTTACATGGCACATGGTTCTATAATGACAGTGCAACAGGTCTCCTGCACACAACTCACACTTTGTCTGAGACACTAGCATTAGTTTTAATGACACATTTTCAGTAAAATGCATCATGATCTTTTAGTGCCCATCTAACGCTAACCAATTGTCTTTACCTAATTGGTGTTGTGTCAGCATAATACAGGATCCTGGTATGGGACCTCACAGAGACAGGAGGCATAGTGGTTGTGGTGGCTTTAGATTCTGCATGCTTGCAATGAAATTGGGTCTCAAATGGGGACTCTTGGTTATGTGCAAGTGGCTTTTCAGCAGAGAGGGAACATCACATTCCATCTGGCCTCTGAGGAGCAGAATGCAGAAAGCTAAACAGACTGGTCACCAGATGTGAACTGATGCAGTGGGAGGACAAATTGAACTGGCAGTTACAGTGGAAGGCCAATATATCCACTCTGTCATTAAATAAGTGCAACTCCCACCAAAATAGAGTTGCATCTATTGCAAAACAGTTTAATAGTTATATTTTAAGTGGAGTCAAATACTGTTAAAAGACAATTTGTGTATGGACATAAGGAAAGTTATAGCAGCGCAACTCTCTAGTGCAGACAACCCCTACAGCACAGCATAGCGAGTACTACTAGTGGGGATGGGCAGAAGTGATTTTGGTTTAATATCCCCTTTGATGGGAACATGAGAACAAGTGTTATCCTGTTGTCATTATATCACTGCCATAAAAGCCATTCTGCACCAGGCAATTGAAAATTGGGCAGCACAGAACGTAACCAGTATCTTCCAGAGACTGAGTGAGCCATTACCAGAGGCTTGTGATAAAACTGCGCTCCTAGAGGCATGAGGCAGGTCTTCTTCATCTTGTGCATTAAGCTGATGAAGGAATGATTATGCCCAGTGAAATTCTAAATGGTACCCACACAAAGGGCCAGGCTCAGTCTTTCAGGGCACATTCCTGATATTTCCTGCAGGGTCTTGCTTGGTTGCTTGCTCTCTGCTTTTAGCTTGTAAAATCTCTAACAAATCCTGAAGCAATATATCTTGCAGAGGAAATGAGAAAAAGTTCCACCATCTGCACTGAGCCAGGTGTCCACATCTGGGCTGCAGGCATGTGAACTTCAAAAGGGTCACTCCCATTTGACATTATAAACATATAGATAAGCACTGTGTGCGAGCATTTCTGAATACATAGCCTGCAGCACCAGGCTGAGTCACCCAAAAATGTATGGACTCAGAAAACAGGCAAAACAGAGCTCACAGCCTGGCTGCTGGGACACTACTTGGAAACCTCCCTCAGATACTCTGCATTCCTAAGAGATAATTGTCATGCTCATGTATCAGATACGGACAGGGTATAGAGCTTCCTTATGAGTCAGATACATACCAGATGTGTTCTCTATAAGAACTTTTAATGCTCTGCCTGGAATGGCTAAGGTCAACTTAAATAAGGTAAAAGCAGCAGAGAATCCTGTGGCACCTTATAGACTAACAGACGTTTTGGAGCATGAGCTTTCGTGGGTGAATACCCACTTCGTCAGACCGCCACAGAGAGAGAACTAGGTGACCCTGAAACTTCAAAGATACACATTACGTGTAATTGAACGGATTAGGAATGTAGAACTAGAGGGAGGAATGTAATGGAATGCTAGAACGTACGAGATGCGGTTCACCCTGAGGGGGGTGGGCGAACGGGAGATGGCACGACTGTGACGTGAGAAATACACGTATAATTAAGTAGAAGGGTAGCCCTGTTAGTACTGGATCTGTACAAAGCAGCAGGGAATCTGTGGCACCTATAGACAACAGACGTTTGGAGCGTCGAGCTGTGTGGGAATACCCACTGCG